>NC_053162.1:11559366-11646866 GCF_016835505.1 Polypterus senegalus
ATTCCACCCCGGACCAGGGGGCGGTGACGAGTACTAATTCGCTCTCTCAATTCCTTGCACACCATTCTCGGGAAATCTCGCCTGGGTCAGGGGCAACCAACGACACCACTTCCGGTTCCGGTCCTGATGACATCACATCCTCTGTGAGCATTTAAAAGCCGCCATCTTAAAGACAATGATCAGTTCTGTTTTGGACTCAATCATGTGAACACGTCTGTTCTGTTTAATCAATTTTGCAGCCAGGAAATATTATATGGGTGGCTGCCCCAAACCTTTCCAATGTCTCTGGGTTGTTCTTAATACAATAGATAGATAGATAGATATGAAAGGCACTATATAATAGATAGATAGAAAGATAGACAGATAACAACAACATTTACTTATATAGCACATTTTCATACAAAAATGTAGCTCAAAGTGCTTTACATAATGAAGAATAGAAGAATAAGATAGATATAAAAGGCACTATATAATAGATAGATAGATCTGAAAGGCACTATATAATAGATAGATAGATAGATAGATAGATAGATGTGAAAGGCACTATATAATAGATAGATAGATAGATATGAAAGGCACAATAGATAGATAGATAGATAGATAGATAGATAGATAGATAGATAGATAGATATGAAAGGCACTATGCAGTATAATAGATAGATAGATAGATAGATAGATAGATAGATAGACAGATATGAAAGGCACAATAGATAGATAGATAGATAGATAGAAAAGGCACTATATAATAGATAGATAGATAGATATGAAAGGCACAATAGATAGATAGATAGATAGATAGATAGAGTAGATAGATAGATGGAGATGAAAGGCACTATATAATAGATAGATAGATAGATGGAGATGAAAGGCACTATATAATTGATAGGTAAGTAGACAGACAGACAGACAGACTCCAGCAGTCGGCAGCATCGCTGATTTGTAACACAAAGGACACGCCGACATACCTGACAGATGTTGTGATGCAGATGCTCAATAAGCAGGACGACTGCCTGTCTCAGTTCCTTTCGCGGCTCAGTCAGCTCACATTAGCTCGCTCTTTGAAATGTTTGCATGAAGTTGTTGTTTGAATGATGCCGGCATGTGGCAAATGATCAGTGATCTTAACCAAAGCTGACAGCATTTCTATGTGGGTGTTTACACGTACGTTTCTTTGAGTATGTGCTGTCTTTTCTCTTCTTCTTTCTCTTTTTTGTGAGTTTATTTTATTTCAAAAGGCTGAGTTATTTTCCAGGTACAAAAAGAGCATCAGAACAGAGATCACGCTGTATTTTGTGCCTCGTTCATCTTCTGAGTTTTAATCAGCAGGTCAGACAGGGCTCTAATGTGGAGTACTGAGTGACATTCAAACTGTTCAATTAGACTTAAAGAGCTCACTGTCTTTGTGGTGGCCCAGTGGTTAACGCCGCTGCCTCACCACTCCTGAGCTCCGGGTTCCACTTTCTGACGGTTCCCCCTCAGCTTTCCTCTCCCAGAACCCACAGACGTGGATATTAAGCCCGTCAGAGTTTGCGTGTGCGTGTATTTCTGTCCTGTCCACTATTGGCTCCTGCTTTGAACCCAAAGGCTGCGTGGGTGTCCACAGATTCACGAAAATGAAAGAATGAGTTCCTTTTTAAGGAATAAAAAAAAATGACATTCTACAAGTTTTGGCTCTGAATTCCCCACCACCTGCAGCCCTGATGTCATCTCCTTTACTGTGACCACAGCAGGCGCTTGTCGGCTTTTTGTTGGCCCCTCACTTGTATCTCGTGCTTTGTAGCCACTTTCATGGAGGAGGGCAGAGTGACTAACGGAGCACGTGGAGTAAAGTAACATTTATCGGCAGTATTGCTCAAAAGGAACTGTGGCAAATGAAGCCAAAGAAATATATAAATAAATATGGGGGGAAGGAAAATGGCAACTAGTGCAGCTTAAAACAGCGCACACCGATTCATCCTGACAGAACAGACAGTTGAGGAAAAAACAAGTGAGAGCCTTGACAGTATCTGTCTACTGGTGAAGGTAACGCGACTATTTCCTGTTTGTGTTTCTTCATCAGCCTCCTCCTCCTCCTCCTCCATCATCTCTTTTCTTTAATTCTCTCCCCGTCTCCGTAACTTTCTGTCATCATTTTCCCTGCCGCTAAGCTCCTGGCGCTTTCATCTTTCAGTATGTACATCTCCGTAGCGTCCAGTGGACACCTGCTGATGTTCTTCACGCCTTTCCTTTTGTCTTTCATGTCTCCTACGGTACAAAGATAAACAGGCTTACCTCATATAATAAGCAGCCCAGGGACCAGATATCGGATTTGAAATTGTATCCGTTTTCGTGTATTCTTTCCGGTGACATGTAATATGGAGTTCCCACTGCAGAGATCCAAAAAAACAAAAAGGGGGAAAAAAAAAAATAGAATTACAAATACAGGAAAGGACTGGAAAAAAAAAAAAAGTAGAGGCGGACAGATGTGGTAGGCCGCATTGAAAGAGGTGGAGACCACCACGGTCAAACAGGAGAGCAGCGAGTAACTCTGACCCCACCAGTCCCCGTCAGCAGTGCGGAACTGAATAATTAGAACAATTGTGACAAGAACAGGGTTAGGGTTAGGGTTCGGTTTTCTGCTCTTTTTAATATAAGTCTAACGAACATATAATCTCTTCTCATTGTTTCAAAATATCTGACAAATAAGACCTTGGGTTTCTCCTTGAGTTTTAGGTGAGATGGATACTGGCCCATTCAATCTCAACAACAAAAAAAGAAAAGATAATCAGTCAAGAAGGGTTAGTGTTAGGATCAGGGGTTAGCGTTAAGCTCGTCCATCCTGTTCAACAAGATTCTCCAAAGTCACATCAAGTCGAGGTCACTAAAGTCCAACTGTCTACCCCACTCCTTGCTCATTTTATTCCATGTGTCTCTGGTTCTGTCCGTGAAGGACAACTTTCTAAAGTTTGTGCAAAACTTACCCTCAACAAGTTTCCTCCCGTGTCCCTGTGCTCTTGTTGTAGAATTTATTTTAAAGTGATAGCTGGAGTCCACTGTTACCAATCCATACATCCATCCATTTTCTACTGCTTAGCCTTTTTGGCTCAACTCTCTCTTCACCATTAATGACCAGAACAACATCCTCAAAGCTGCCGATGTCCCTCTGATCTTCCTCATGAACAAGACCCCTCCGCATGATGTAACACCTCCTCTCCAGCCTCAAGATGGGTACTCCACCCTTTTCAAGCTGACAGTCATGACCTCTGACTTAAAGGTTTTGGTCCTCATCCTGATCCACTGGACTAATTCCCTTCATAATTTTAAACACTTCAGTCAGGTCTCCTCTTCATCTTCTTTTGCTTCAACTGTAAAGGCTCAGCTCTTTTATTTTTCTTTATAACTCATCCCCTATAGCCCTGGAATCAGCCCAGTTGCTCTTCTCTGGACCTTTTCTAGCGCTGCTATGTCCTTTTTGTAGCCTGGAGACCAAAACTGCACACAGGACTCCAGATGAGGTCTCACTAGTATGTTATAAAGAACTGAGCAGAACCTCCTGTGACTTGTACTCCACACGTCAAGGCGCTATATAACCTGACATTCTGTTTGCCTTCTTAATGGCTTCTGAACACTGTTGGGAAGTCGATAGCTTAGAGTCCACTATGACTCCTAAATCCTTCTCATAAGGTGAACTTTTGATTTTCAGACATTACAACATCAGACATTAATAGAATCTGGATGAGAACAGGCCATTCAACCCAACAGAGCTCACCAGTTCTGTACTTTTAGATCTTCTAAAATAACATCAAGTCAAGTTTTGAAGGTCCCTAAAGTCTTACTGTCTACCACACTACTCGGTCGCTTATTCAAAGTGTCTATTGTTCTTTGTGTAAAGAAAAACTTCACAATGTGCAAAATTTCCCCTTAACACATTTTCAGCTGTGTCCCTGTGTTCTTGATTAACTCATTTTAAAATCACAATCTCAATCCACTGGACTGATTCCCTTCATAATTTTAAACACTTCACTCAGGTCTCCTCTTCATCTTCTTTAAAAGCTCAGCTCTTTTAATCTTCCTCATAACTCATCCCCTGTAGCCCTGAATCAGCCTAGTTGCTCTTCTATGGATCTTTTCTTGTGCTGATTTCTCCTTTTTATACCCTGGAGACCAAAACTGCTCATAGAACTCTAGATGAGGCCTCACCAGTGTGTTTATAAAGACCTGAGCAGAACCTCCTGTGACTTGTACTCCACACGTCAAGGCGCTATATAACCTGACATTCTGTTACACTTCTCAATGGAAGTTGATAGTGTGGAGTCCATTATGACTCCTAATTCCTTCTCCACTGCACTAATTCCCTTCATAACTTTAAACACTTCAGTCAGGTCTCCTCTTCATCTCCATTAAAGGCTCAGCTCTTTACATCTTCCCTCAGAACTCATCCCCTGTAGCCCTGAATCAGCCTAGTTGATTTGCTGTGTCTTTTTCTTGTGCTGTTATGTCTTTATGGAGACCAAACCTGCACCCAGGACTCCAGATGAGGCCTCACCAGTGTGTTATAAAGACCTGAGCTGAACCTCCTTGGACTTCTACTTTACACAGGAAACACTTCAGTCAGGTCTCCTCTTCATCTTTTAATCTTTCCTCATAACTCATCCCCTGTAGCCCTGAAATGAGCCTAG
The DNA here is from genome assembly GCF_016835505.1 of Polypterus senegalus. NCBI lineage: Eukaryota > Metazoa > Chordata > Cladistia > Polypteriformes > Polypteridae > Polypterus > Polypterus senegalus. The sequence continues at coordinate 11,564,025 of NC_053162.1, forward strand.
TCACTCCTGTGTGGACTTTCTCTTGTGCGGCGTTGTCTTTTTATTAACCTGGAGATCAAAACATCACCCAGAACACCAGATGAGGCCTCACCAGTGTGTTACAAAGACTTGAGCAGAACCTCCTGTGACTTGAACTCCACACATCAGGGTGCTATATAACCTGACATTCTGTTAGCCTTCTTGATTGCTTCTGTACACTGTGTTGATGTATATAACAATAATAATAATAATAATAATAATAATAATAAATAAATAAATAAATTACTTTACTCATATAGTGCATTTCCCACTCTCAAGGCATTTTGACCTCCAGAAGTATGACAGATAGTGATGAGTGCTCTATGACTCAAAGATCTAATTAGTTTCAAGCATCCCAAATGTAACATTTTCACTACACATAATTGTTTACATTTACTTACATTAATAATAATAATAATAATAATAATAATAATAATAATAATAATATTTTATTCATATAGCACCTTTCCCATGCTCAAGGTGCTATAAAAAAATATATATTTTAAAATCATTGTCCACAAATCCGCCCAAGCCTGCATGGTCTCAAAGTCCCTCTGTAACAATGAAGCTGTTTCTTCATTATCTGCCCTTCCGCCTAGTTTGGTATTGTCTGCAAACTTAGTTTATTTTAGGTTATTTATTTTCTCGTCTCAATCGTTTATATGAAGGGTGAGTCAAAATGATGTTAACACTAATGGTACTGCTATGTAAATACTTATATACAATTTTTGTGGATAATTTATGTGCCTCATATGGTACATGTCGGCGGTGGGCTGGCGCCCTGCCCGGGATTTGTTTCCTGCCTTGCGCCCTGTGTTGGCTGAGATTGGCTCCAGCAGACCCCCGTGACCCTGTAGTCAGGATATAGCGGGTTGGATAATGGATGGATGGATGGTACATGTGTTGAACATCATTGCGAACAGCTTGAGACATTACTGTAAGTCATCTTGCACATATGAAGTATGTTTTGTGAATAAATTGTTTCCGCCATTCAAATGTTAACATAATTTTGACTCACCCTGTATATTAACCCATTTATGCCTAAGGCGTTTGTGCATGAAATTCACATATGTTGCGTAGAAAAATAAAAGGAACAAGAATTTGAAGAGAAAAAAAAAATTTACATTCCATTGTTGTGTTATGTGGCTTTCCAAAATTGGAACACTTAGCAAATAAACTTCTTACAATATACGAGGTGTGGCAGAAAAGTAATGAGACTGGCAACACTGCAAGCGATCTGGCAATGCTGCGCTGTTGTCCTTGATAGAGCCCGTGTATCAGTCCCCTCCCATAGCTCAGTGCGAGTTTCAGCTCCTTCCGTTAACTACGTGATTTTTGTGACTGCTATTAGCGAAGTTGTGTTTTTGGTTGTGCGTCACACAAAATGGAACAGCGGAATTTGGAGCAACGTTGTGCCATTAAATGGCAAGTGTGATGTTTGAAAAGTTAAAACAGGCCTGTGGGGAACATTCTTTATCCCGATCTCAAGTTTTTCGCTGGCACAAATCATTTTTGGAAGGCAGAAAACACGTTGAAGATGAACACCGTTCAGGGAGGCCTTCAACTTCGAAAACCAATGAAAACATCGAACGTGTGAACACTCTTGTGAGATCAGACCGTCGTTTAACATTAAGAATGTTGAGTGAAGAATTAAATTTGCAACAGAATTCACCGTTCATCAAATTTTGACTGAACATTTGCACATGCGAAAGGTCTGTGCCAAAATGGTGCCGAAAAACCTCACAATTGAGAAGAAGGACGATCGAAAAAACAAGTGTCTTGATCTTCGTGACAGAATCGCTAATGAGCAAGATTTCTTTAGTCGTGTGATCACAGGTGATGAATCATGGATTTCTGAATACAATCCTGAGACCAAGAGGCAAAGTCAGGAGTGGCACACTGCAAACTCTCCTCAACCAAAGAAAGCTCGAATGAGCAAATCGAAGATCAAATCAATGCTGATTTGTTTTTTTGACAAAAGGGGAATCGTCCACAAAGAATTTGTTCCTCCAGGACAAACTGTCAACCAAGTTTTTATAAAGACGTCCTTGAAAGGCTCAGAAAAAGGGTCATTCGCGTGAGACCAGACATTGCAGACAAATGGATGCTGCATCATGACAACGCCCCATGTCACACTGCCCGCTCCATAACAGAATTTTTGACCTCAAAAGGCATTCCTGTCATTCCCCAGCCCCCTTATTCACCTGACCTCAGTCCGTGTGACTTTTTCCTAAACTGAAAAATGTCCTCAAAGGACGTCATTTCAGGACTTTAGAAAACATCCAAAAGAGTGTAATGGACATGCTGAAGACCATACCGGTTGAAGACTTCCAGCTGCTACCAACAGTGGGAACAACGTCTCCATCGTGTGTAGCTGCCCAAGGAACTACTTTGAAGGGGATAACATTGATGTTTGAAAAAAATAAAAACTTTGGTAAATAAAAAAATCAGTCTCATTACTTTTCTGCCACACATATAAAATTACCTGACTGCCATTCCAATAATGGAACATGAGGCATTAATGGGTTAAAAAGAGCAGCAGCTCCAGAACTGTTCCCTGAAGGACACTGGCAAGTATGGCATCATGCAGGAAAACCCTGAGAAGCCTAGCACAATTTTGTTGTTTGATACTTGTCTCCAAAGCAACTTATTAATCATGCAGTACAAAAAGTACTAAAATAATAATCCTGTATAAACACCTGGTCAATCCATTAGGCGGCACTGGTGACCACCTTGGGCGGTGTCATCTGAGTGGCGCCATTTATGAAAGTTAAGGGGTGTGCACTCTGGACACTAAAGGGACCACCTGCCACACCTGGGATGTAGAATATGATAATAATGTCTGCGGTATGTACACATAGGGGTACCATTTGGTGCCCTCTGAGGGGGACCCCCCTCCCGTCATTAAAATATGATAATAATGAGTGGGCAACATTAACCGCTGGGTGCTGCTGCTTTAAAAAGTGAAAGTGTGCATGCTCTGTATACCAAGGAAGGCGCACTCCTTAAAGTCACATGGTGTATGCAAAGAAAGTGTGGCACATTAACCACTAAAATATTTTTGCCTCCTCTTCATATAAAACTTGGATGGAAGAAAACTTTGGTGAAAGTGATGAACAAAGAAGGTGAAAGATTTTGAGATTTGGGGTAGATGTTTCCACGAATAATTCATGTGAAGATTAAGGAAGGGTCACAATTTAGACCCGTCATCAGTGAAGAGCAGTTTGAAGATTGGCTAAGTAGGATCGGTAGAAATTACGTGGATTCAAGGATGAGGTTGGCAATTACGGAGCACTAAATTATGTCCAGCTGGTTCACAGCAGGCTTCAAGTACAAAACCATGAAGTACAACTGGTCGCTTAAAATTCACTTTCTGCATTCACACTTGGACTCCGACATTTGCTGCTAATCTCGGTGAGAAAAGTGGTGGAAGGACAGATACTGCAATGACGCATCAAAGCAAGGGATGTTCATCAATGTTGATCAACAGTTGTTGGATACTGAAACGAGGACCACCAGATGCCAAGTACAAATCAGCATAAAAACTTTTAGCTCAGTTAAAATAATGCAATGTGTCCGCATCACGTTTCTGTGGGATACAGTTGATCTGTTCACCTTAAAGATATCATAATCACCAAACATTTTAAGAAGCAAAACTTTTGAAAAAAAAAATTATTGTCCAATATTTTCACTCCAAATGACATCGTTGGTGATTGGTAAATTGGCCAACCTCAAAAAAATGATTTATTCAGTAACTGCTTTTTAAAGTCGTTGTGAATGGGACGGTGACATAAAATCTAAAATAAAGTATCAGAAGAAGAGACGAGTCAAAAAAACAAGCAAAGAATCATAAGCATGAAGTGAATGAAGCACAATCATCAAGCCAAACTCAAAAATCCAAAATCGAAATCAAAAAATACGAGAAACAGAAATCGTTACCAAGAGCATTGATTAAATGAACACACGCTAGTCTTTTGTTATTATTCACCAAACCTGGATACAAAATGGCCATTTAACCTTTCATCAATTCACCCCCTCAAAGTCGTGACCCTTAAGGTCACACCACTGGCCACCACAACCCACGTCATAATGATGGGATTCACAAAATGGTGGTGCCCAAAGAAAATCAAAATTTTGTCTAAATTAAATACAGGTAAAATTCCATTACAACGAACTCCCAGGGACCTAAAAAATATTTTGTTATAACGAAAATTCCCTACAGATTTTATTATTTTTTTCTCCAGCCGTCTGGAGTTTTTTTTGTTTTTTCTGTCCCCCCTGGCCATTGAACCTTACTCTTATTCGATGTTAATGTTGATTTATTTTGTTTTATAATTGTGTCTTTCATTTTTCTATTCTTTAATATGTAAAGCACTTTGAGCTACTGTTTGTATGAAAATGTGCTATAGAAATAAATGTTGTTGTTGTTGTTGTTGTAATGAGATTCTGTACTTGTTACTCTAGTGCTTTCTTTAACTTGGTGTTTGCAATCATTTCAATAGCTTCTTTCGTGTTAATTTTAATCTCCTCCTGCCTACAAGTTATGCTGACGATAATTTTTCTCAGCATTTCCTTGCGATAATACGCTTTCCCGAAGCACGATTGCAGCGTCGGTGGAAGATTGTCTGTCTCTTGCCGGGGCAGGGAAAAAACAGGCTCATAGCGCTGCAGTGAAGTGACACAGAAGCAAATCATAAAAGATCGGGGTCCCTCTATAAGTCCCTGTCTTGCACCCCAAAACACGAGGTTGAGTCTTAGTACTTTAGCAAAACCAGCTTTATTCAGCTTGAATCAGGAACGGCACACTTATTTATTGTAGCGTGATCTGCCACTCTGCTATACACAGACACAGCAGTCAGGCTGCATCACCCATCAATATCTTTTCTGTTTGCTTTGGTAAAGAGACACAGAATATCTTTGAGCCAGCTGTTGCCCCAGCAACAGATAAACAGTCTTCCACAGACATGGTGATCGGACTTCGGGACGCTCTTCGGCTTGTCGTCCAGTTGTGGGAGGTCCCAAGAGAGTTTACAAACCTCACATTTTCTTGAATGAGTGCCGCATTAATAGGAATGTTTCTTGAACGAGCATCACTGAACCACATAAAAACAGCTTTTTCGACGTCTTCAAATGCAGCAGTTCACATACGTTTGCAACCCGAGATTTTTTTTTCTTTTTTTGCTCGGTCTTTCAAGAAAGTTGACAGTGTCGATGGTGAAATTCCAAATTCACTGGCAACGTCTTTTCTTTTCTTTTTTTTTTTGCCGCAATCTAGAGCTGCAAAAATATAAAGTTTTTTTCCTAATATGAACGTTTTTTCGTGTCTGTCGTTTCTATCGGACGGTGACAATGAGATAAATTCCAACCGATGTTTTTTTAAATGTTGACGAGCAATAAGCAAAAGGTATCACTGAAAACCGCAGGAAACAAAAAGGGCAAAAAAAGAAAAACAGTACGAGGAAAGTTTGAAGAAAGAAAAAAAAATTACAATGTTCCTGTTTGGAGATCGTTGTGCACAACTGAGCTGCGGCCACAGAACTAACTGCTCTGTGGATGATTCATTCAGGCATTTCAAGGTCTTTTGGGCACTTCGTTATAATGAAAGCATCTGCTGAATGTACTTTGTAGTAATGAGATTTCTATAGACTCGCGTCATATGGGGAAACTGTTGGGACCTTAAAAATACTTTGTTATAATGAAAATTTCGTTGTAAAGATATTTGTTATAATGGAATTTTACCTGTACTAATCTAGTATATAATAAATCACTGGGGTCTGTGTGTGTGTGCGTGTGTGTGTGTGTGTGTGCCCAGGTCCACACAGCAATCTGATTGGTCAGTTTGGCTTTGGTTTGATTGGTCCATTCAGCTTTGGTGATGCAATTTAGGGTCGGCCCACGATATAACAAAACTAGGTGGTTGACTATAGCATTAAAGTTTTTCGAGGGGCGACATGTTGTTAAGTAAAATAAACGATGTGACGGGGTGGATTTTGGTAATCCCCTCATTTCTTTTTCTCCACCGCCCACAATACTTCTCTTGTGTTAGTCTCCAAGGGAAAGTTACCTCCCTCTCTTTTGATAAACATTCAGCTACGACTCACAAGAATTTTCAGTCTCCCAACGTCCTGCTATTTTATCCGACATCTGTGTGTGACTTGCTCTTAACACGAAAGGGTAAACCAGTCTAAAATGTAAAGCAATCGACTTCAAGACTTTGTGGGTTGGGTACAACATCACACAATGTCACTTTTGCCAATGGCAGCAAAAAAAAACTTAAGCTGGATCTGATGCGGTTGAAAGAGGGCACATGAGGAGTAGTAAAGGAGTAGGAGGCACACTGAGAGTTGCCTTCAAAGACCGGCGATAGCAAAGCAGACAAGTAAGGTGTCTCGAAATGACAGAGTCTGGGAAGTAGGTTTTACTGGGACATGCTTGACAGAAGGAGTGCCAGTCAAGAGAGGTTCAGGTATATGAGGAGGAGTAAAGGCATAAGAGGCATGCTGAGAGTCTCCATCAAAGATAGGAAGCATGAAAATGGAGAGGAGGCAAGTTAAGGAACTTCAAAATGTCAGAGTTTGAGCTGCAGGGTTTACAGGAATACAACAGCATCAATCAAGATAGGTTCAGACGCACAAACATATCAAGGAAAGTAGTAGAACGAACACTGAGAGTCCCCTTCTAAGACAGGAAGCATAAAAATGAACAGGAGGTGACCAAGACGCCTTGAAATGACAGGGTCTGTGAAGCAGGCCTTACTGGGACACGCTTGACATTGGAGTGCCAGTCAAGAGAGGTTCAGGTATATGAGATGGAGTAAAGGCATAAGAGGCATGCTGAGAGTCTCCATCAAAGATAGGAAGCGTAAAAATGAACAGGAGGTGAGTTAAGTAACCTCGTCAGGGTTTGAGGTGCAGGCTGTATGCAAACTGCTCGACAGAGGAAGCACCAATCAAGAAAGATTTAGACACACAAGGATGCAGAGGAATGGAGCAGAATGAACACTTATGGTTTCATGCCAAGAAAAGTACACAACAGATATGTTGTTTGCTCTGAGGATGTTGGTGGAAAAGTGTAGAGAAGGCCAGAAGGAGTTGCAGTGTGTCTTTGTGGACCTGGAGAAAGCATATAACAGGGTGACAAGAAAGGAGCTGTGGTATTGTATGAGGAAGTCGGGAGTGGCAGAGAAGTACGTAAGAGTTGTACAGGATATGTACGAGGGAAGTGTGACCGTGGTGAGGACGGAGGTAGGAGTGACAGAGGTTGGATTACATCAGGGATCGGCTCTGAGTCCTTTCTTATTTGCAATGGTGATGGACAGGTTGACAGACAAGATTAGACAGGAGTCCTCGTGGACTGTGATGTTTGCTGATGACATTGTGATCAGTAGTGAGAGTAGGGAGCAGGTTGAGGAGACCCTGGAGAAGTGGAGATATGCTCTGGAGAGGAGAGGAATGAAGGTCAGTAGAAACAAAACAGAATCCATGTGTGTGAATGAGAGGGAGGTCAGTGGAATGGTCAGGGTCCAGGGAGTAGAGTTGGTGAAGGTGGATGAGTTTAAATACTTGGGAACAACAGTACAGAGTAATGGGGATTGTGGAAGAGAAGTGAAAAAGAGAGTGCAGGCAGGGTGGAGTGGGTGGAGAAGAGTGTCAGGAGTGATTTGTGACAGAGCAAGAGTGAAAGGAAAGGTCTACAGGATGGTAGTGAGACCAGCTATGTTATATGGGTTGGAGACGGTGGCACTGACCAGAAAGCAGGAGACAGAGCTGGAGGTGGCAGAGTTAAAGATGATAAGATTTGCATTGGGCATGACGAGGATGGACAGGATTAGAAATAAGGACATTAGAGGGTCAGCTCAGGTTGGATGGTTGGGAGACTGGACAGTTGGGAGACAAAGTAAGAGAGGTGAGACTGTGTTGATTTGGACATGTGTAGAGGAGAGATGAGGGGTATACTGAGAGAAAAGTACTAAGGATAGAGCTGCCAGGGAAGAGGAAAAGAGGAAGGCCTAAAAGAAGGTTTATGGATGTGGTGAGAGAGGACATGCAGGTGATGAGTGTAACAGAACAAGATACAGAAGACAGAAAGATATGGAAGCTGTGGCAACCATTAGAGGGAGCAGATGAGAGAAGAAGAAGAAGAAGAAGAAGAAGAAGAAGAAGAAGAAGAAGAAGAAGAAGAAGAAGAAGAAGAAGAAGAAGAATGAACACTGAGAGTCCCCTTCAAAGATGGGAGGCATAAAAATGGAGAGGAGGTGACCAAGGCACCTTGAAATGACAGAGTCTGAGAAGCAGGCTTTACGAGAACGTGCTCGACAGAGGACGCACGGGTCAAGAGAGGTTTAGACACATGAAAAGGATTAAAGTTGTGGGATGAACACTTAGAGTTGTCTGCAAAAATGGGAAGCATAAAAATGGAAGGGAGGAGACCAAAGCACCTCAAAATACTAGGATCTTAGAAGCAGGCGTTATAGGAACGTGAGGGCACCAGTCAAGAAAGGTTCAGACACACAAGGATACCGAGGAAAGGAGCAGAATGAGCACTGAAATTTGAGACGGAAAGTATTAAAATGGACAGGAGGTGACCACAGCACCTCAAAATGAGAGGATTGGAGAAGCAGACTTTACAGGAATGCATTCGACAGAGGAAGCAAGACAGGTTTAGACACATGAGGTAGAATAAACGTGGGAACACTGGTCAAGATATGTCCGAGGAAAAGCACTGAAGGTACAAGAGAACCATAGAACACATGGAATACATTACCCAGTAGAGACTTCTGGGACTTTCATATCTCGACTTGATGTTATTTCGGGGAACTAGGTGGACAGGATTGTCCAACTTTGTTGTGCTGAATGTCCTGTTCTCATCAAAACATTCTAAGTTACCAGTGTGGCAAAATTTCCAGTCTGTTTCTTACAAACAAATCAAGTGCCCAAAGACCAAGCTTTATATACAGGGTGGTCCAGATCTAATTATGCAGATCCAGATCGTCTGAATGACTTTGATTTACTGTATGTGGCGACGATTCCAGTTCGGCATGAAGACGATTTTTCATGTCGTCAGTTCGCACACTTCTCGATGGTCTGGGATTTTTCAGGTGATTTTCTTTGTAATCTATAGTAATAAAAGGCAAAGCCCTCACTCACTCACTCACTCACTCACTCACTCACTCACTCACTAATTCTCCAACTTCCCGTGTAGGTAGAAGGCTGAAATTTGGCAGGCTCATTCCTTACAGCTTACTTACAAAAGTTGGACAGGTTTCATTTCGAAATTCTATGCCTAATGGTCATAACTGGAAGGTATTTTTCTCCATTAACTGTAATGGAGTAGAGCTGCAAAGACGTAGGGGGCGGAGTTTCGTGTGACATCATCACGCCTCCCACGTAATCACGTGAACTGACTGTCAACGCAGTACGTAGAAAACCAGGAAGACCTCCAAAAAGCGCTTAAGAAAACATGCATTATATAATTGAGAAGGCAGCGAAACAATAAGAAGCGGCGAGTGGCATATACTACCATATTCATGAGTGCTGCTACCTCGGAAAGAAAGCAAGGTGTAAACCTAAACTTTAAATTAAGTTCATAGACAGGCTACCGCTGGCGTTTCACATGCCCACAGGTAATGCGGGATACAAGTTTAATGAGAGGACGCAGGATATAAACGAGAGTTTTGATCACTTTGTAACTAAGTTAAAATTGTAGGTGAAGGGGTGTGCTTATGCAAATTCCGAGAGACTGTGTTTGTGGGGATTGACAGTTAAAGGCGGGTGGGGAGTCCGTCATCATCTCCCTCCCATTTACCTCAAGTTAATACACACGCTGTCTCTAGAGTTTCAACACACTGAATCCTCCAGGCACTACTTACAAAAGGTCACATTGACAAGCGTGTTACGCTATTTTTAAAATCTTTCCTTTTCTTAGCACAAGCACAGCTGAGAAGCTTCGATGCATGTGCTCCATAACGCTGAAAAATAATGCATTTAATCACACTTTGCATTACAAGCAAAGGGGAGCTTTTGTCAATGCATGATTTCCTGGTACACCGATTACATTGATCAGCGCATCCCGATTCATTTTACCCTCGCACCACCTTAGTTTGAGAAGAAGTATGAAAAAATATGAGGTTAACACAGAAAAACAGATCACCAATTCAAGCTTTATGAATAATCGATTAAGCCATCAATAATTGTTTTGGTAAAGCCATCCTCCTTCCATTTTATAATTTTTCCGCCACTAGCCATGATTAAATGAACGGTAAAAAGTAAGAGCAAGCGAGGGTGACTTATTTAGGCAGGAATATATATGATAGCAACACTCATGACAATGTCAATCATGTTACGTTATTATTAAAATGTTTCCTTTTCTTTTTCATTACTTCTTTAACACACTACTTCTCCGCTGAGGCGCGGGTATTTTGCTATATATATAATATATGAATTACCTCCAAAGAGCGCTGAGACTTTTGATATCATGAACGTGTGTACAAAAGGGGTCTCCTGCCCAGCAAAAGTCGAGCAGCCAGCGCGTGTGCATAGCTGTGCCAGGCCTTTGAGACGCTGACTGCGCTTCTGCCTTAAGTCAAAGTGAGCACTTTTAATTTTTTTCATCCTCCCCCTGAGCTATAGCCCAGACAAGTGCAAACACGGGACCCCTTTTCTACACCACGGCAAAATAATATTAAGGCGATTCACACTTTCTTTTGCACGTATACGATTATCAGGTCCTCAGCTCGGATTATGAAGACACGCACAGTGGAGGACTGACAGTGCCATCACAGCCGATTAATGGCGGGACGTCTCACCAGTCTACACAAGACCCACGCGACTGTCCCAAAAGGCGATCATAACGTCCAGCGAACACATCTCTCTATACTATATAAAAGAAAAAGGCAACTTTCCTTTCTTTACACCTTTTATCCCAAACCAAAGCCTTTCTCTCTAACACGGCAGAGGACACAAAATAATTTTCTTTAATTGCCGGTAAGGCACATTACCAGAGGCACAAATTTGAACGTTCACATAGAAAATGTAATTTCTATACCACAGCCGTCGTGTAGCGCCTTTCAAAAGGGATCTACTAGCAAGAGATGATCCATATACATTTTAGCTGCTGTTAGTTACTTACCTGTTTTGTTACACAGTCTTTAAAATGTAGTTTACCCACAACCACTCCAGTAGTGCTCAATGTACCTGTACTTCTTAAAACGTTAATGTTTTACTGTTTAATAACTTATAGACTATATTTTATTATTTTCCCTTGCACTCAGTGACCAAAGCTATACACACACATATAGACACATACAAACATACACACATGTATATATATATATATATATATATACACACACACCCCCCTATCTAGATTATATATATATACACACACACACACACACACACACACATACATACATACACACATACATACACACATATATATAATTTGTGTGTGTAGATATGTATATAGATATGTAGATATGAAGATATGTATGTGTATATATATATATGTATATTATATATATGTGTGTGTGTGTGTGTGTGTGTATATATATGACAGCAGCAATCAAGCTGTGAGAAAACAGTAAAAGGAGGCGTGTCAGACGTCGTGGTACATTTTCTGATGCAGCTAGAAAAAAACTTTGTGACGCTGCCGCCAAATACACAAAACAATTACTTTGACAATCATGTTACGTTATTTTTAAAATGTTTCCTTTTCTTTTTCATAACTTATTTAAAACACTACTTCTCGCTCGGCCTGGTATTCTGCTAGTCTATACTAATAAAAGGCAAAAAGCCCTCTCTGACTCACTCACTCACTGACTCACTCACTCATCACTAATTCTCCAACTTCCCGCGTAAGTAGCAGTCTGAAATTTGGCAGGCTCATTCCTTACAGCTTACTTACAAAAGTTAAGCAGGTTTCATTTCGAAATTCTACGCGTAACGGTCATAACGGTAGACAATGTTCGCCATGTTGAACTTTCTAATTTATGGCCCCATCTTCACGAAATTTGGTAGGCGGCTTCCCTACGCTAACCAAAACCGATGTATGTACTTATTTCGATGGTATGGCGCCACTATCGGCCGCCATATTGAACTTTCCAATGTCACTAATTCTCCAACTTCCTGTGTAGGTAGAAGGCTGAAATTTGGCAGGCTCATTCCTTACAGCTTACTTACAAAAGTTAAGCAGGTTACATTTCGAAATTCTACACGTAACGGTCATAACGGTCGACAACGTCCGCCATGTTGAACTTTCTTATTTATGGCTCCATCCTCACGAAATCTGGTAGGCGGCTTCCCTGCGCTAACCGAAACCAATGTACGTACTTATTTCGGTGGTATGATGCCACTGTTGGCCGCCATATTGAACTTTTCAACGGTCTTTGTTACTTATGGGCCCATCTTCAAGAAATATGGTACGCGGGTTCCCAACGCTAACTGAATCTTACTTACGTACATATATACGTCCATAGCCTGCAGCTCGGTCACCGTGTGAGGTGGCGTTGGGTACCCCATCCCAACGCCTCCCACGTTGTTGGCTGCTTGCCTATATAAGGCCGTCTGTTGCTCCAGTCTCTACATTCCCTTCCTTGCTTCGCCACGGGATTCACGTCTCCATACTGATAACTACAGCCGTTTTGTTTAACCCACGGCTTCTCCGCTGTTTTATTGTTTGTTTATTACAATTATAGTTATTGTGTAGGTATTTTACACTTACGTTACGTTGCTCAGGTACACATTTCCTTTATCATTTCAACCCTCATTAACATGTCTAGCGAGGCGATCACCATCGATCAAAGAACTGTCACTTACCGAGTGGTTTCCATGCCCGGAGATGGCACCTGCCTTTTCCATTCTCTGTGTTACATATTGCACGGTCATATCAGGCTCACTCTTGATATCTGGATGAACATTGTGTCTTATGTATTGAATGACTGGACAGGTTCAAGGTGTGGACTGATGACGGTACAGGAGATAATTAGACTACACAGGAGCACTAGAAGAGTGAAATGCTTAAGCCCTTCACCTATGGTTCTGCATGTGAGTTGATGGCTGCCGCTGAATTGTTTGGTTGTCGCTTTCAAGTGTACCGAAATGGCCAAATATTTTACACCTTTGGACAACCGCCAATGCCTCTTAAACATCTTAGATTCACACGTGACGATTTCAGTAGTGGACACTTTGATGTTTATGAATGTTTAAACTCTCAAAAGCTGGATGTGAAGTTATCGATGAAACCCGTTTTATACTTACAACACTTGACAGATGCCGAATGTCTCTTCAACACAAGTCCTGCAAATGCTGTCGTAATTGAAACAAACCATGAAACTCAAACCGATTATGACAGCAGCAATCCAAGCTGTGAGATTTGAAACAAGATTACTGTTCACATGGCCAACTGTACGTTAAAAAGGTTTAATTTTCTTAATAAAAATTTTAAGGCAGTACTTCGCCGCTGCGAAGCGCGGGTATTTTGCTAGTCTATACTAATAAAAGGCAGAACCCTCACTGACTGACTGACTGACTGACTCACTCATCACTAATTCTCCAACTTACCGTGTAGGTAGAAGGCTGAAATTTGGCAGGCTCATTCCTTACAGCTTACTTACAAAAGTTGGGAAATTCTACGCGTAACAGTCATAACTGGAACGTATTTTTCTCCATATACTGTAATGGACTTTAGCTTGATGGCCGTGGGGGCGGAGTTGCGTGTCACATCATCACGCCTCCCACGTAATCACGTGAACTGACTGTGAACGCAGTACGTAGAAAAGAAGGAAGAGCTCCCAAAGAGCGCTGAAGAAAAACGCATACAAGCTTATTCATAAGTGCAGTTACTGCGGAAACAAAGCACGGTGTAAACCATAAGTTTAAATTAAGTTTATGGACACGCTCCCGCTGCCGTTTGTCATACCTTCGTCGAATACTTTATTCGCGAGATACAAGTTTAATGAGAAGACACGAGGTATAAACGAGACTTTGGATCACTTTGTAACAGAGTTAAAATTGCTGTAGCGAGAAACTTTTAAGTGCCGGGTCTTAGCTAGCATTAAATAAAGCCGTGGACATCGCAACTTCACACAAGAGAGCAGCTCACGTGAACTAACTGAAAGCAGTACGAGTGATCACTTCCATGCATCAAACCTGTTCAAAAAACGCATTACACAATTGACAAGGTGGGAAAAGAATATGCTCCGAGTTGAGCTCCACAGCTAACGTGGTCTTGCAGATTCAACTTCGTCACGCTGCCACCAAATACTCACAGAAAAATTCACAAGTTAATACACACGCTGTCTCTAGAGTTTCTCCACACTCAATGTATTCCTCGCATCCCCGTTACACCCTCTGATCTCCCATTTCAATTCAGAGAACTATAATAATTGTAATAAACGAACAATAAAACAGCGGAGAACCCGTGGATTAAATAAAAAGGCTGCTTCCTTGGAAAAGCAAGGAAAAAGGATGGCTTTATATGTTGTTCGTTTATATAAGAGCATAGAAGCTCTGTAAAGGCTGCTTCACAAAATACCAGCAGAGCGCCTTATATGAGCAGGCAGTCAGCTAAAGAAGGGAATCAATAAATATCTATATAATCGTAATTAATGAGCAAAAAATAATGTACAAGCCGCGGATTAAATAAAGGAAATGGGTACCTGAACAGTAAAGTAAGTCTCGAATAGCTACACAATAACTACAAGAATCATAATAGACGATCAATAAAACAGTACAGAACCGCGAAGCTAGGAGAAAGGACGGCCTTATATGGCGTTCGTTTATAAAGCAGCAGAGAAGCTGTGTGAAGGCAGCTACACAAAAAAACAGCAGAGCGCCACACTCTGAATGTATTCCTCGCATCACCGTTATACCCTCTGATCTCCCATTTCAATTGAAATGCCTCAAATTTCCAGTAAGGCTCTGCTTCGCGATGACAAGTAATAAGTCTCAGGGACACACCCTACAAAAGGTTGCCATTGATTTGAGGCAATATTGCTTCTCTCCTGGACAAAACTATACGTTGCATTCTCAAAAGTAATCTCAGTACACAGCTTGGTCATATTACAACTGGACTGCTGAACTAACAACGTGCTATACAAAGAGATCCTTAACAGATAGTTATTGGTATATTTTCTCTCAGTTTAAAAAGGTTTTCTTTTCTTCTTAATACAAATTTAAAAGCAGTTCTTCGTCACTGCGAAGCGCAGGGATTTTGCTATATACAGTATATACAGTATATATGTAGAGATATATATATATATATATGCATGTATGTGTATATATATATATATGTAGATATGTATATATATGTGGATATGTATATATATATATGTGTGTATATATGTAGATATGTGTAGATCTGTATATATATGTATATGTATGTGTATGTGTGTATATATATGTATGTATATGTATGTATGTGTATCTATGTATATGTTGATATGTGTGTATATATGTATATATGTAGATGTGTATATGTATATATATATATATATATATAGATATGTGTATATGTAGATATGTTTATATGTTTGTGTGTCTGTGTGTGTATATATATCCTCCTGGATATCTATACTGATATAGACTGGGTAATGTGTTAGGAATGAAAGGATGCCACATCGTTTGATGGAAATGAAAATGATCAACCTACAGAGCCCTGAATTCAAAGACGCCCCAAAAATCAGAGTGAAAAAATTATGTGGCAGGCTAGTCCATTTTGCCAAAATTTCATTGCAGCAACTCCAAATTGTACGCAGCACTTTGTATGGCCCCTGTGTTCTTGTATACATGCCTGACAACATCGGTGCATGCTTCTAATGAGATGACAGATGGTGCTGTGGGGGATCTCCTTCCAGATCTGGACCAGGGCATCACTGAGCTCCTGGACAGTCTGAGGTGCAACCTGGTGGCATTGGATGGACCAAAACATAATGTCCCAGAGGTGTTCTATTGGATTTAGGTCAGGAAAGTGTGGTGGCCAGTCAATGGTATCAATTCCTTCATCCTCCAGGAACTGCCTGCATACTCTCACCACATGAGGCCAGGAATTGTCGTGCACCAGGAGCCACTGTACCAGCATAGGGTCTGACAATGGGTCCAAGGATTTCATCCTGATACCTAATGGCAGCCAAGGTGCCTTTGTCAAGCCTGTAGCGGTCTGTGTGACCCTCCATGGATATGCCTCCCCAGACAATCATTAACCCACCACCAAACTGCTCATGCTGAATGATGTTACAGGCAGCATAATGTTCTCCATGGCTTCTCCAGACCCTTTCACTTCTGTCACGTGCTCAGGGTGAACCTGCTCTCATCTGTAAAAGCACAGGGCACCAGTGGTGCATCTGCCAATTCTGGTATTCTATGGCGAATGCCAATCGAGCTGCATGCTGCTGGGCAGTGAGCTCAGGGCCCATTAGAGGACATGGGGCCCTTGGGTCACCCTCATGAAGTCTTTCTGGTTGTTTGGTCAGAGACATTCACACCAGTGGCCTGCTGGAGGTCATTTTGTAGGGCTCTGGCAGTGCTCATCCTGTTCCTCCTTGCCCAAAGGAGCAGATACTGGTCCTGCTGATGGGTTATGGACCTTCTATGGCCCTCTCCAGCTCTCCTAGAGTAACTGCTTGTCTCCTAGAATCTCCTCCATGCCCTTGAGACTGTGCAGGGAGACACAGCAAACCTTCTGGCAATGACACGTATTGATGTGCCATCCTGGAGAAGTTGGACTACCTGTGCAACCTCTGTAGGGTCCAGGTATCGCCTCATGCTACCAGTAGTGACACTGACTGTAGCCAAATGCAAAACTAGTGAAGAAACAGTCAGAAAAGATGAGGAGGGAAAAATGTCAGTGGCCTCCACCTGTTAAACCATTCCTGTTTTGGGGGTCATCTCATTGTTGCCCCTCTAGTGCATCTGTTGTTAATTTCATTAACACCACAGCAGCTGAAACTGATTAACAACCCCCTGTGCTACTTAACTGACCAGATTAATATCCCATAAGTTTCATTGACTTTATGCTATACTCTGATTAAAAAGTGTTCCTTTAATTCTTTTGAGCAGTATATATATATATATATATATATATATATATATATATATATATATATATATATATATATATATGACAGCAACTCTCATAACAGTGACAAAACAATCACATTGACAATCATGTTACGTTATTTTTAAAATGTTTCCTTTACTTTATAGCGTAACGAAAATTGCATAATTAGATCTGGACCACCCTATATAGACATCGAGGTCGCCTTACAGCAAATTTTAGGCCTGGCTTGTCTGAACTTCGCCTTAGCTATAAACCACCAGCCTGCCATTCCCAGTTCTGAACAGTTACTTGCACCCAGACACCTTAGTGCACACATGAAAGGTAAGCGAATGACAGGCACAATGCATGGCCACCTTAACAGTGACACTGGACTCTCTACCACTAAGGATCTGGGCCTTAGTTCAGTGCAAGTCTGTATTATGCAGGATGTTAACATATAAACGAGACACCAGGGCTTTTGTCTTGCAAATCTGATCTGATCTGTTGATTTATTTTCAATAAGGCGCCTTTCTAAAGGACTGATGAGCGCGCTCTCTCTTTGATTGCCTGTCCAACAGCAGGCGGGAGCAGCTAATAATGAGCCTGTGTGTTTTTTTTTTTTTTTACCAACTGCTCAACACTTCCGCTTTAATAATCGTGATCTGCCAAAGCGTTACATTAGTCAATATGACAGGAACAAGATAATCAGCGGCTGTTAATCAAAACGCATACAGACAGGATTGCTGGCTAAAAGAAACCCAAATGTGTATCATCTCATGTGAACTAATGTTTAGAGTACGCACAAGACGGGAACACATGGTAAAGGAGATGCTGGAAACTGTGTAAGCATGTGAAGTAAAGTAATAATGATTAACAAAACAAAACTCACTTAGTGTATATGGTGGCTCTGTGGCTAAGGATCTGCACTGCCATCTGGAAGGTTGCCGGTTCAAATCCAGTTACCTATACTGTTGGGCCCTTAACTTGTACAATGGCTGACCCTGTGCTAGGACCTCCAAAGGTCATGCCAAAAGACAATTTCCCCTTACAGATTCACAAAGTATGTCGAATTAAATCAAAAATGTACGCCGCACTGTGTATACTGGTGAGCTGTCTGTGTGGCGTAGGTACAGTGCATCTGGAAAGTATTCACAGCACATCAGTTCTTCCACATTTTGTTATGTTACAGCCTTATTCCAAAATGGATTAAATTCATTTTTTTCCTCAGAATTCTCCACACAACACCCCATAATGACAGTTTACTTGAGGTTTTTACAAATTTATTATAAATAAAAAAACTGAGAAACCCCATGTACATAAGTATTCACAGCCTTTGCTCAATACTTTGTTGATGCACCTTTGGCAGCAATTACAGCCTCAAGTCTTTTTGAATCTGATGCCACAAGCTTGGCACACCTATCCTTGGCCAGTTTCGCCCATTCCTCTTTGCAGCACCTCTCAAGCTCCATCAGGTTGGATGGGAAGTGTCGGTGCACAGCCATTTTAAGATCTCTCCAGAGATGTTCAATCGGAGTCAAGTCTGGCTCTGCTCTGGCTGGGCCACTCAAGGACATTCACAGAGTTGTCCTGAAGCCACTCCTTTGATATCTTGGCTCTGTGCTGAGTGTCGTTGTCCTGTTGAAAGATGAACCGTCTCTCCAGTCTGAGGTCAAGAGCGCTCTGGAGCAGGTTTTCATCCAGGATGTCTCTGTACATTGCTGCAGTCATCATTCCCTTTATCCTGACTAGTCTCCCAGTCCCTGTCGCTGAAAAACATCCCCACAGCATGATGCTGCCACCACCATTCTTCACTGTAGGGATGGTATTGGCCTGGTGATGAGCGGTGCCTGGTGTCCTCCAAACATGACGCCTAGTATTCACACCAAAGAGTTCGATCTTTGTCTCATCAGACCAGAGAATTTTGTTTCTCATGGTCTGAGAGTCCTTCAGGTGCCTTTTGGCAAACTCCATGCGGGCTGCCATGTGCCTTTTACTAAGGAGTGGCTTCTGTCTGGCCACTCTACCATACAGACCTGATTGGTGGATTGCTGCAGAGATGGTTGTCCTTCTGGAAGGTTCTCCTCTCTCCACAGAGGACCTCTGGAGCTCTGACAGAGTGACCATCGGGTTCTTGGTCATCTCCCTGACTAAGGCCCTTCTCTCCCCGATCGCCCAGTTTAGATGGCTGGCCAGCTCTAGGAAGAGTCCTGGTGGTTTCGAACAAAATGTGGAAAAAGTGATGGGCTGTGAATACTTTCCGGATGCACTGTGTGTTCTGCTTTGTCCTCTTGGATGTTCCTCCATGTATTCGATTCAAATCAATTCAGAGTCTTTATTCACTTAGTTAAACTGGAGTTAAATTATCCTCATGAAACGTATTCTTTCAAGGAATTGTAACAGAAAACAATTATCTCTTGAAGTGTTTGTTAATAATGACAATCACAAGGTGAGAAGATTCGTCACGTGATGTCGTACAGGAACACACACAACCGTGGGGCAGATCAAAGTGTTTGGGCATGCACTGTGCCAAGTGGGTCAGGGGACGCAATCACCCGCTAATGACAGGCGAGGACAGATACCTTCACAGTGGGTAGAGGTGCTCAGGTGTGTAGCTCCATTATTGGCCACTAGAGGACGCTATACACTAACAGAGTTGAACTTTTATAGGATTGTCATTCCCTGCAACCCCTTCTCAGATATCCTCTACAGTTCATCAGTGTTCTTATATTTTATAGCCCCTGTACTGTGCGTATTATCAAAAACTGCCATGTCACAAAGCTGGTGGCTTTCGACAACTTCAGTAGTGGCAGCGGTACTTGATGGTCTGAATCAACTCTCACTTGTAAAATGTCTAACGCTATTCTGTAAAACTCTCTGGTCAAATGACTCATTACTGATGGCCACCATTCCCACCATTTGCCAGTTGTCACACATGTGCGCTTAGGAGGCAGCTGAAGGGCTCACAAAGGGATAATTTCATGCCAGACCAGGGGGTGGCAGGGTGCACTAATCCTCCCTCTTATTCATCGGCAGACCAACCATGGGAAATTTCGCCTCAATGACATCACTTCCCCTGCCTGGTTTTTACACTGTCATCTTTGCCTATTATGATGGTTCTATGGCTGGACGGAAGTCTGTTGAGATCTGTTCTATGGAACCGACCTTTCAATTTTTAGCAGCCAAATGAAAGTATATGGGCGGCTGCTCCCAAACTTCTTATTGTATCTGTCCAGTCATTTCGCACAACTCGCACGAGTGCCAGATTGCTGCAGAAGGACACCACAGCGGTTGAGAGGGGTTGGGGGAGCCATTTTGACAGGTAAGCGGGTTCTTCATCTACCCTGTCACCCCTCTATTGACAACTACACACTCTTTGATGGTGGCATCCGGTCATGACACCTGCTCTAGTGAGCTATGGGTTATGATATAAAGATGCCTTTAATCTGCGAAGAAAGAAAGAAAGAAAGAAAGAAAGAAAGAAAGAAAGAAAGAAAATGATTTGGCAATCACACGCCTTTTGTCAGCTTTCTACCAGAGCTCCTCTGACGGCGGCCCAATTTTTAGCAGTGTGACAGCTTATATCAAAATGCAATGTAATTTTAAGTCATTCTGGTGTGCCAGAGCCACACATGTTACAAAAAAAATAACAGTCACGCACACACATGGGGAAAACAAAAACCTCTCAAAACACACACACACACACACCTAAGAGCTGCGTTCATATCTTATAGAATTTCCAACCGAGAAATCAAACAAATCTATCATCCGCTGTAGAGACCAAAGCTGCTGCAGATGTTTGCAATGATCTTTGAAAAATGCTTCATTGTAATGTCAGGCATTTCTTCAAATTCCTATGGGAGGATTTAAACTGTCGACTGAACAAACACATTTGTACGCGCAAGGCAGTGGGGAGAACTGGCAGCGAAGTCCCTACCTCAGAAAGGAGCCTTCTATTTACAATGCCTCTCACAACCCTTTCTTTTTTAATTCCTAAAAAAAAAAAAAATCATAGTGCTTCTGTCGTCTGTCTTTGCATTGCAACAGCAAGTAACAAACGGCACCGATAGCATTTTGGGAATTGAAGATCCAGCTGAAACAGACTGCAAGCTGGAATTCTCGTAGTGCGAAAACGTAAGTGAATCAAAATGGTTGTTTAGGAAGATCGAATCCTGCCTACTACGCTTGTATGACTCCTAACAGGTAGAGCAAATATGCATCCAACCATTATTCTGATCTGGTAAGTCCGATTAAGGGGCACATGTTCCTGGAGTGTATGCGGGCAAGAACTCAAAGGCCAGATTTTAGTGAAGACAAACTCCAACTTAGAAAATCTGGTCCCCCTACTTAGGGATGAACATGATCATGGCAGATCCGGAGTACAGTACAAAAACAAAAAGGGCAAGCGTCTTGTACAGATGTGAAAATGCACAAGGAGAGACCCCACTTCTTAAGCTGAACGTTATACGTGTCTTGAAAAGTAATGTATGCAAGTAAATCAGGTTTGCTTATGAAATTAGAAGTAACTGCAAGTCTGACTTCAAAACGTCTACAAGTAGTTATGGAACTTCAGTCAAAGAGACAAATATGCCTCGTTCAGAATACAGACATTTGGAGTCCGTCTAGTTAAAGCTTCAGTTAAAGTTGTCAAATGTGCCCACCACTTCTTCTACCCATTCAGCTGAAACAGACTGCAAGCTCAAATTCTCATAGTAAGAAAATAAAAATGAATCAAAATGGTTGTTTAGGAAGAGCAAATCCTGCCTACTACGCTTGTATGACTCCTAACAGGTAGAGCAAATAAGCATCCATCCATTTTCTGATCCAGTAAATCCAATTAAGGCACACACGTTCCTGGAGTGTATGCGGGCAAGAACTGAAAACAAACTCCAACTCAGAAAATGTGGTCCCCCTACTTAGGGATGAACATGATCATGGCAGATCCGGAGTACAGTACAAAAACAAAAAGGGCCAGCGTCTTGTACAGATGTGAAAATTCACAAGGAGAGACCCCACTTCTTAAGCTGAATGTTATACGTGTCTTGAAAAATAATGGATGCAAGTAAATCAGGTTTGCTTATGAAATTAGAAAATTAGGGGAGTGGTGGTTCTGAGGCTAGGGATCTGCACTGGTAATCAGAAGGTTGCCGGTTCAAATCCCGTAAATGCCAATAGGGACTCTGCTCTGTTGGGCCCTTTAGCAAGGCCCCTTAACCTGCAATGCTGAGCGCTTTAAGTAGTGAGAAACACGCTATATAAATGCAACGAATCTCTTATATATATATATTTCTCTTCTGGTTTGTCTTGCTTCCTCTTCAAACCCGGTCCCGCCCACACGCCATTTCTCGATTTCTATTCGTCCTCTTCCAAACCCTTCCCCACGCTGGCTGCAGCCTCCTATACACCCCCACGCCACTTTTCTCGATTCCTATTCCTCCTTCGGACTATCTCGTTCCCCGCCCAATATCTAGCCCGACCGTGTGACCTTTCACTTTGGCCATGTCTGCACCTGGGAGTCTTTTCTGTAGCCTGCTACAGGAAGGTACTCTCTCGACCACAGCTATATAAATGCAAAGAATTATTTTTTTCTTTTTTATTCAAAGAATAACTGCAAGTTTGACTTGAAAACGTCTCTGAGTAGTTAAGGAACTTCACTCAAAAAGACGGATATGCCCCATTCGGAATACAGACATTTGGAGTCCGTCTAGTTAAAGCTTCAGTTAAAGCTGTCAAATGTGCCCACCACTCCTTCCACACATTCAGTTGAAACAGACTGCAAGCTCAAATTCTCATAGTAAGAAAATAAAAATGAATCAAAATGGTTGTTTAGTAAGAGCAAATCCTGCCTACTATGCTTGTATGACTCCTAACAGGAGGAACAAATATGCATCCATCCATTATTCCGATCCGGTAAATCCAATTAAGTGGCACATGTTTCTGTAGTGTATCTGGGCAAGAACTCAAAAAATAAAAAAACAAAAAATATTCGGTACTCCTAATTAGACATGAACATATGACTTCACGGCAGATCTGGAGATGTGAAAATGCACAAGGAGATAACAACAACAGCAACATTTATTTCTATAGCACATTTTCGTACAATTTATGATGTTCGCTCAAAGTGCTTTACAAGATGAAGAAAGAAGGAAAGATAAATATAAAAATAAGATTAGGCAATACTAAGTAACAAAGAATAAAGTAAGGGCCGATAGCCAGGAGGACAGAAAAATCAAACAAACAAAAAAAAAAATTTGCAGGGGTTTCAAGGACACGAGACCACCCAGTCCTCAATGGACAACAGGCACCAAGATAAGACCCCACTTCTTAAACTGAATGTTATATGTGTCTTGAAAAACAATAAACAAGGACGAGCGTTGGTCACATTACCCCGAAAGATTTCAGTACCAAACTGCTTTTCTCTAGCGGTATTCTGATCGTGCAGCGGCCCAGGGTTTAGTTGTTCTCATCACATTTTACAGCTAAATCAATAACTACGTTTAAATAATGAATACTGTTAATAATTACACATTTGGGGGCGGCACAGTGGCAGAGCGGTGGCGCTGCTGTCTCAAAAGGAGTCACATCCCTGGAGTTCCCTGCCTGGAGTTTGCATGTTTTCCTGGTGGGATTCCAGAGTGGGCTCCAGGTTTCCTTTCAAGGACATGTAAGTTTGGGGATGTGTGTACGTGTGTGCTTGTGTTCACCTTGCGATGAGCTGATGCCCCGTCCAGGGATTGTTTCTGCCTCATGCCCGATGCTTGCTGGAATGGGCGCATCATCTTTTCAGAATCGCAAGGTGTCCTGAGAATTTAATGGATGTTTCAGGCAATTGTTGTTTTCTCTCCGTGATGATATCTCACACTGCCCCCTGGTGGAATCTTCGAGATTTATTTGAGGTACACGCCCAAGTATGAACGGTGCACCGCTTGAGTAGCAGTAGCGTCTGGAGGAACAGGCATCGCATCACGTGAAGTATAAATAAGGGTTATTAACCCACACCCTAATAAGAGTAAGCTTCATTTGGCTTTGTATGAGACCCCAGGTATGAGATACTTAAACTTAGGGCGTAAAATTAAGATAAAAGATAATAAAAGATAGTTTAGGTTAAGCCCTTAAAACCTTTAAGATTAGGACTGGGGTTTTGTAATATTATAATTAGGGTAAGGGGAAGGATGGAAACTTCAGTCAATAGTGGTTAAGATAAGGATAAGGGGAGGGATGGAGGGTCTGTAAATATCCATCCATCCAAACTCTTCCGCTTATCCGAGATCGGGTCGCGGGGGCAGCAGCTTGAGCAGAGAGGCCCAGACTTCCCTCTCCCTGGCCACTTCTTCTAGCCCTTCTGGGGGAATCCCGAGGCGTTCCCAGGCCAGCCAGGAGACATAGTCCCTCCAGTGTGTCCTGGGTCTTCCATGGGGCCTCCTCCCGGTTGGATGTGCCTGGAACACCTCACCAGGGAGGTGTTCAGGAGGCATCCTGATCAGATGCCCAAGACCATCTCATCTGACTCATCTCGATGCGGAGGAGCAGCGGCTCTACTCTGAGTCCCTCCCGGATGACTGAGCTTCTCACCCCATCTTTAAGGGAAAGCCCAGACACCCTGCGGAGGAAACTCATTTCATCCACTTGTATTCGCGATCTCGTTCTTTTGGTCACTACCCACAGCTCATGACCATAGGTGAGGGTAGGAATGTAGATTGACCGGTAAATTGAGAGCTTTGCCTTTCGGCTCAGCTCCTTCTTCACCACGACAGACCGATGCAGAGCCCGCATCACTGTGGACGCCGCACCGATCCGCCTGTCGATCTCACGCTCCATTCTTCCCTCACTCGTGAACAAGACCCAGAGATACTTGAAGTCCTCCACTTAGGGCAGGATCTCTCCCCCAACCCTGAGAGGGCACTGCACCCTCTTCTGGCTGAGGACCATGGTCTCGGATTTGGAGGTGCTGATTCCCATCTCAGCCGCTTCACACTCAGCTGCGAACCGATCCAGAGAGAGCTGAAGATCACGGCCTGATGAAGCAAACAGGACAACATCAACTGCAAAAAGCAGTGACCTAATACTGAGTTCACCAAACCGTACCCCCTCAACACCCTGGCTGCACCTACAAATTCTGTCCATAAAAGTTAAGAACAGAATCGGTGACAAAGGGCAGCCCTGGCAGAGTCCAACTCTCACTGGAAACGGGTTCGACTTACTGCCGGCAATGCGGACCAGGCTCTGACACTGGTTGTACAGGGGCCGAACAGCCCTTATCGGGGGGTCCGGTACCCCATACTCCTGGAGCACCCCCCACAGGATTCTCTGAGGGACACGGTCGAACGCCTTTTCCAAGTCCACAAAACACATGTAGACTGAGTGTGCAAACTCCCATGCACCCTCCAGGACCCTGCTAATGGTGTACAGTTGGTCCGCTGTACCGCGACCAGGACGAAAACCACACTGTTCTCGGATTCAGGAGGGTCCGTAAATATTAAAAGGTAAAATGTCAACCTGGTTAAACCAATTATGTATCACAAGGAAAGCTGACTCCTCATCCAAAGATGAACTGTCCTTGAATCTTGGGAATGGAAAGGGTGGAAGAGTCAATGGACTGATACAGTTTGAATCACCTTCATTGAAGTCAGCTACAAGGCCCCCCATGTCCCATGTTTGGGCGAAAGACACGTTTTTCTTTGATCTCCCTCTCTGCTCCACAGTTTAAATCTACAAATCCAACAATTCAGACTTGTGATTAAAGTGCACATTGCAGACTTTCTTTTGAGGGAATTTAGAGATGTTTCAGTCACACCAACACTTTTTCTACTTGGTCCCCCCATTTCAGGGCACCATAATGTTTGAGACAATTAGTGTGACACGTGTTTGTGATTCCTCAGGTGGGTTTCATTACTTCATAAGACACCTTGGCTTGCTTCTCCCCTTTGGAGTCTGTAGTTACCATTATTCATCATGAGGACAAGCGCTGTGCCAATAAAAGTCAAAGAAGCCATCATGAGGCTTAAACACAAGAATAAGACCATTAGAGATATCAGTGAGACCTTAGGATGACCGAAACCAACTGTCTGGAGTATCAAGAAGAAGAAAGAACACACTGATGGGCTCAGTAGTCACAAAGGGGCTGGTGGGCCAAGGAAGATCTCCACTGCTGACAACAGAAGAATCCACACTATGGTCAAGAAAAAGTCCCCTAACACCTGTCTGAGAGATCATACACAGTCTTCAGGGGGCCGATGTGTGTGTGTCAGAGACAACTATCAGCAGAAGACTTCATGAACAGAAACACAGAAGACACACTGCAAGATGGAGACCACAAAAACAGGATGGCCAGATGACAGTTTGTGAAAAAGGTCTTAAAAGAGCCTGCAGAATTTTGGGAAAAGGTGGGCAGATGAGATAAAGATGAACCTCATCTGAGTGATGGCGAGAGCAAAGTGTGGAGACCAAAAGGAACTTCCCGAGATCCAAAGCAGACCACCTCATCTGTTAAACATGGTGGTGCTGGGGGTGTTATGGCTTGGACATGTATGGCTGCCACAGGTCTTGGCACACTTCTATTCACTGATGATGGAACTGTGGACAGCAGTGGCACAATGAATTCTGATCTGCTCAGTTCTAGTAAAGACCTCCAAACTCCTTGGATGGCACTTCATCCTACAAAACGATAATGAGCCAAACAGACTGCTGAGGAAACACAAAGCTTAAAAATGGAAAATTCTTGAATGGCCAAGGCAGTCGCCCAATTGAAATCCAACTGAGCAGGCCTTCCATATGCTGAACACATCGCTAAAGGGGACAAGCCCCCCAAAATAAGCAGTAGTTGAAGATTACTGCATTAGAAGCATAGCAGATCACCACCAGAGGAGACCCTCAGCACCCGGTGATGTCTGTGAATCAGAGACTTCAAACAGTCATTGTATGTGAGGGATATGTGACAATGAGATAAATATGACAACTGCCTGCCATGAGAATGGCAATAGACCTGAGTCCCAAAAATGATGGTGCACTGAAATTGGGGGACCGTGTAGTAAAAGTGTTATACAAATCCCCTAAAATGAAAGTCTGGGCATTGTGCCCGTTAATCACAAGTCTGAATTTGTAATGTTAAACTGTGAAGAAGAGGAGTCACAATCAAGGAAAAAATGGCTCATGTCCCAAACATTAAGTATATTTCGGTTTACTAGTCCGTCCTCAGATAAATGTGCCTGATCAATTGTTATCTGTGTGACATAAAGCCATTTGAATAACCTGATCAATAAGTTTTATTGGCTGTCCATACAATCCAACGCCCTTGAAGAAACTGTCAATTCTGTGGATGTTGGTAGGGTGACTGGTGACTCTGAGTGATGCCTTGGGGTCTTAGGACTTTACACTACCTGCTATCCAAGGCACAAACGAAATAAGGAGAAAACACACATTTTGGTGATTAGCAAAAATGGATATAATGAAATTATTAGAAACAAACTTGATCCATTAGGATTAAAAGCCAAGACAGAGGTAAAGAATTTAGGGGTAACTATTGACTCTGACCTACATTTTAAATCACATATTAATCAGATCACTAGGTCAGCACTTAAGAAATAGAGGAAAAGTTAGACCTTTTATAACTTTGCAAGATGCTGAGAAACGAGTTCACGCTTTTGGTCTTAGTTGACTAAATTACTGTAATGCACTTCTCTCAGGACCACCCAAAATAGATATTAATCGGTTATAATGAATGCAGAAAGGGGCTACCAGAATCTTAACTAGGAAAAGAAAATCCGAGCACATCACACCAGTCTTAGCGTCATTACACTGGTTACCTGTGCCATTTAGAACTGACTTTAAAATCCTGCTTATGGTTTACAAAGCCTTCAATAATCTGCTCCGTCTTATATCTCGGAATGTCTTACACCTTACACTCCAAATCGTAACCTTAGATCTTCAAATTTGTGTCTACTAAGAATTCCAAGAGCTAAACTTAAAAGAAGTGGTGAGGCGGCCTTCTCCTGTTATGCACCTCAAATCTGGAATAGCTGACCGATAGAAATTTGCCAGGCTAATACGGTGGAGCACCTTAAAAAATGGCTAAAAACCCCATTATTTTTTGACATGGCTTTCTCATAGCTTTATCTTAGTGATATTCTGTATATTCATTCGATTATCATTTCTATCATGGCTCCACGATCCATACTAACCCCTACTTTCTCTGCTGTTCTTTTTACGGTTTTCTGTGTGTGGTGATCTGCGCCGCCACCACCTGATCAGGGCACCATGCCGTCCCTACATTGATGGATGATGTCCACATGACCCTCTTCATCTTATTCTTCCACGTGGAGCCTGAAAGCCATGAGGACTGATTGAGATCACTGATGTTAGGCAGGTGTATGTAGGCGGAGTGGTGGCTCTGAGGTTAGGGATCTGCACTGGCAATCGGAAGGTTGCCGGTCTGAATCCCGTAAATGCCAATAGGGACTCTGCTCTGTTGGGCCCTTAACCTGCAATGCTGAGAGCGCTTTGATTAGTGAGAGAAGCGCTATATAAATGCAAATAATTATTATTAGTAGGTAGAATGGGCGGCACGGTGGCGCAGTGGGTCGTGCTGATGCCTCGCAGTTAGGAGACCCGGGTTCACTTCCCGGGTCCTCCCTGCTTGGAGTTTGCATGTTCTCCCTGTGTCTGCGTGGGTTTCCTCCGGGTACTACGGTTTCCTATCATAGTCTAAAGGCATGCAAGTTAGGTGCATTGGCGATCCTAAATTGTCGTGTGTGTGTGCGCCCTGTGGTGGGCTGGTGCCCTGCCCGGGGTTTGTTTCCTGCATTGGGCCCTGTGTTGGCAGGGATTGGCTCCAGCAGACCCCTGTGTCCCTGTAGTTAGATTATAGCGGGTTGGATAATGGATGGATGGATGTAGCGGCGCACATAGGGGGTTTTATTTGTATGTCTTGTTGAGTTATTGTTAAATTTGAATAACAACACTGGTTGCACTGATTTCTGTTTGGAAATAGGGGTCGGTCTCTTTAAACAGGTTTGAAATGGTGCGGAGGGGCTGGTGGGATTTGTAGTCTGTGGTTTGGATGCACTGTACTAATAAAATTGGAAGAGAAGGATGTGGCAGGACTTTTAGATTGTGCCATTTTCCAATCATCATCATCCGCAGCAGCTCCTTAAACTTTCAGTTACTGGACATTTGTAGCGGAGAAGGTTGGTGGTCGGCCACCGGATTTAAGGGTGGCACTGGGTTCTTTTTCTGTCCCAATCTAGTCGTTCGATGCTCTTGGAGACTATTCTTCTGGACTCCGGTGGTAGGACAGTATTGCACTATCCGAGATCCGGGAAGCAGTTTATTGAATAGGAGCGTTCCACACTTCACTCCATCGTCTAATCACTTCCATCACTTACAGTAAGGCCTCTGTTCAGGACTGTAAATATCGTAGTGTGGCGGTTTGTTCGTGGGGTTTCTTTAGTACTTTTTGTGTTTGTAAGTAGTTATTCTAACAAATAAGGAACATTTTATATATTTGTGTGTTTGGTGAGTTTAATCTTTATGGGCATTTTCCTGGGTGTTGTTAATGTTCAGGTGGCAGGGTGGAAATACGACAGGCCTGAGGTGTGTTGGCCTGATTCTATCCATCCCTCATTTTAAAAGGTTCCTTGCTACGTAAATCTGGTGGCAACCTCTGCACACACTAGAAGTTTGGAGGTGCACTACAGGATACCCAGTGAGGGCCGGGTGGTCTTGTGGCCTTGAAACCCCTGCAGACTTAGTTTTTTTTTTTACTCCAGCCCCCTGGAGTTTATTTTTTGTTTTTTTTTCTGTCCTCCTAGCCATTGGGCCTTACTGTATTCTTTGCTACTTAGTGTTGCCTCATCTTATTTTTATATACTCAGCAAAAAAAGAAACGTCCTCTGACTTTCAACTGTTTTTACTTTCAGTAAACTTAATGTGTAAATATTTTGTATGAACACTAAAAGAGTCAACACCATAAGACATAAACTAAAAATGTTTCACAATGTGTCCCTGAATGAAGGGAGGCTCAAAATCAAAAGTACCAGTCAGTATCTGCTGTGGCCACCAGCTGCTTGAAGTACTGCAGTGCATCTCCTCCTCATGGACTGGACCAGATTTGTCAGTTCTTGCTGTGAGATGTTACCCCACTCTTCCACCAAGGCACCTGCAAGTTCCTGGACATTTCTGGGGAATGGCCCTAGCCCTCACCCTGCGATCCAACAGGTCCCAGACGTGCTCAATTCCTTCGACGATAAACACGAATCCGTCCATCACCCCTGGTGAGACAAAACCGTGACTCTTCAGTGAAGAGCACTTTTTGCCACTCCTGTCTGGTCCAGCGAAGGTGGGTTTGTGCCCATAGGCGGCGTTGTTGCTGGTGATGTCTGATAAGGACCTGCCTTACAACAGGCCTACAAGCCCTCAGTCCAGCCTCTCTCAGCCTATTGCGGACAGTCTGAGCACTGATGGAGGGATTGTGTGTTCCTGGTGTGACTCGGGCAGTTGTTGTGGCCATCCTGTACCTGTCACGCAGGTGTGATATTCGGATGTACCGATCCTGTGCAGGTGTTGTTACACGTGGTCTTCCACTGCGAGGATGATCAGCTGTCCTTCCTGTCTCCCTGTAGCGCTGTCTTAGGCGTCTCACAGTGCGGACATGGCAATTTATTCAGCAGTCCTCATGCCTCCCTGCAGCATGCCTAATGCACGTTCACGCAGATGAGCAGGGACCCTGGGCATCTTTCACAGTCGGTAGACAAGTCTCTTTAGTGTCCTGCGTTTTTAGAACTGTGACCTTAAATGCCAACTTTCTGTAAGCTGTTAAGGTCTTAACGACCATTCCACAGGTGCATGTCAATTAATCGATTATGGTTAATTGAACATGCATGGAAAACATTGTTTAAACCCTTTACAATGAAGATCTGTAAAGTTATTTGGATTTTTAAAACAAAAAAAAAAAGGGACGTTTCTTTTTTTGCTGAGTATATTTTTCTTTATTATTTCTTCATCTTGTAAAGCACTATGAGCGCCATCATTTGTATGAAAACGGGTTCTAGAAATAAATGTTGTTGTTGTACAGACAACACTGAGCGTCGAGTCCAAGATGTGATTTTCAGACCCATGTTGTTCATTGTGTGTGTGTGGCAGGGTGGGCAGACTCTGTGATCAGCTGCTGTCCCTCCCTGGTTCAGTTCCTATCTTGTGTTGTTTGCTGGAAGGACAGACTTCACCTCCCACTGACTCCAACCTGGAAAAGGAAGGTTTCGAAATCGGAAAGTGTCGATCACTTAACATGGCGCATGGAAGCTTAGCACCCTCTGACTATGATGACGGAGTCAATCCACACAAGGGTCCCAGTAGAAGTGACGCACTTCAGAGGGTGGTCTGCTCTTCCCATGCAGGCACAAGAACCAGACGACACTAGATGCCATACTGGTAGTGGTCCGGGGTTTCAGGGGTGTTTCTGGAAGTTCTCATTTGTTTAGGTGTCCACTACAGAGTCGAGTCAGTGCTGTTTTTATTTGTGGGAGTAAAGTGGGCAGCCAGCTTTGCAAATTCCGTCACCTTAATGAGAATTTAAGCAAAAAGACACTGGGCGACGGGACAAAGGTGGGAGTGCGCCGTAGCGTAATGACGCTTTATTTTGTTGCCCTTCCCCGCCCCTCTGCCTACTCGTTCCATAAAATGGAAGCCTTACAAGATGAGATATTCCTATAATGTTCCTGAATGTTGGCGGTCAGTGCCATTTTATGCCAGTTTATTTTTCTGTAGCTATTCAGATTACTGCTAACTCATGGCCCCCCACACACCGAGACTGCCCTGGGGGCACTAAGACACTACCAACATAAATACTTGAAGGATTCTTGCAGCTCTGCCTGACACGAAATGTCGAATTTTTTGAAACTTCATGGAGAGGCTTTGGTGACGGGGCCTCGCTTTTTTCATTTTATTTTATTATTATTTTTTTTTTTTTAGCTCGAAGCTAGACATTCGCATATATCTTGTGAGCAACGTACAGGCAAATCTTTCATTTTCCTTTTATTATCCCGCCATGTACTGTCACTTAATTTTTTTGTATGCAATCCTTCCTGACAAATATGAGTCGCTGCCTGGTAATTCGTTTGACATTCATTCTGTTTTTTGCTCTAATTATGGCTCCTACTCCTGACACTGAAGCGGCCATGCTGCCAAAGACCAATAGTACACCTGTCAGACTGGTTGTGCCACTGTCTAATGCCCTTTTATGCCAGTCTGATGTTAACAAACCCAAAAAAAGAGAGAGAGAGAGAGAGAAAAGAAATGAGATAGCGGCTCTATTTGCATAGGCTCACTTTACATTTATAGGTCAACAACCACAAAGGTCCAAATCAGGGTGGTTACCAGGGCAACCCGAGGGATGAGCCATCAGCCTGATGTGGGCTTCTTGAGGCGAAATTTACTTCACCATCTCCTCAGCCTCCTAATTTCTCTCAGCTGTGCCGCTATTTCTGGGTGCCTTCGATTTAACGAGGCAAATGCACGACGACATTACGGGACTTTAAAATTTGACTCAAGTCTCCGATGCCTTGGCCGTTTAATTCTTTTTTTATATATATATATATATATATATATATATATATATATATATATATATATATATATATATATATATATATATATATATGCCATTTTGTGATCTGAATCAAAGTCGGCAGAAGAAATTCGAAATAAGCCGGGGAGCCTTTCCAATAAGAAAATAAAAAAAAACAATAAATGAAATTGAAGCCGAGAATCTCCTTCAGTGTTAGGGAAGCCACTCGTGATTCCCGTCTCGCGACAACAAGGTAATGTGTGTGAAATGAGCAAAGAGAGCGCTTTCTGGGGAGGATTGGCAAACATTTTTCATGAAAACCGTTGCTGTCAGAACCAAACGATTGTGTTTCGTTTCGATATGCTCATAATTCAAATCAGCCGAGAGAAGGGAGGTGTTCAAAAAAATCAGTGGGATTTGTCAGCCCCTACTGCAGCAAACGGCTGTAGCCAAAGTCAAAACCCAGAGAACTCGGAGGAGAAGCTCAGCTGAAAAGAGCCATCGATGCCCCCTTTCCATCACTCGCAGCTTTCTCCTTATGTGGATCTGTGAAATGGCTGGATTGGATTATCAGGATGCTTTTAGACTGTTAGTTTAAAGAGAATGTGCTGGGACCCATCATCAGTGATGCTTCCTGAGGTAATTGGGATTTTTGGATCTCACGATTTCCTTCGTCATCTCGGCCTCCTAATTTCTCTCAGCTGTGCCGCTATTTCTGGGTGCCTTCAATTTAACGACACAAACGCACAATGACATTACAAGGATTTAGAATCTGACTCAAGTATATGGTGTTCCACAAGGCTCTATCCTGGGGCCGCTGCTCTTCTCAATCTATATGCTTCCGTTAGGTCAGATTATCTCAGGGCACCACGTGAGCTACCACAGCTATGCTGATGACACACAGCTGTACTTATCAATAGCACCTGATGACCCCGACTCTCTTGATTCAATAACACAATGTCTGACTAGTATCTCAGAATGGATGAATAGTAACTTTCTCAAATTAAATAAAGAGAAAACTGAAATCTTAGTGATTGGCAATAATGGATACAATGAGGCTATTAGAAATAAACTGGATACATTAGGATTAAAAGTCAAGACGGAAGTAAAAAGCTTAGGGGTGATTGTTGACTGTAATCTGAATTTTAAATCGCATATTAATCAGATCACTAGGACAGCATTTTTTCACTTAAGAAACATAAGTAAAGTTAGACCTCTTATATCACTGAAAGATGCTGAGAAATTAGTTCACGCGTTTGTTTTCAGTCGACTAGATTACTGTAACGCACTCCTCTCAGGACCACCCAAAAAAGACATAAATCGTTTGCAACGAGTGCAGAATGGAGCTGCTAGAATCCTAACTAGGAAAAGAAAATCTGAACACATCTCTCCAGTTCTGATGTCACTACACTGGTTACCTGTGTCATTTAGAATTGACTTTAAAATTCTGCTTATGGTTTATAAAGCCTTAAATAATCTCACCCCATCTTATATATCAGAATGTCTGACACCTTATATTCCAAATCATAACCTCAGATTCTCAAATGAGTGTCTCCTTAGAATTCCAAGAACAAAACTTAAAAGAAACGGTGAGTCGGCCTTCTGCTGCTATGCACCTAAAATCTGGAATAGCCTGCCAATAGGAATTCGCCAGGCTGATACAGTAGAGCACTTTAAAACACTGCTGAAAACACATTACTGTAACATGGCTTTCTCATAGCTTCATTTTAGTTTAATCCTGATGCTCTGTATATTCAATTAATTATCATAACTATTCATGGTGGCTCCAAAACCCGTACTGACCCCTACTCTCTCTTCTGTTCTTTTCCCGGTTTTCTGTGGTGCCGATCTGCGCCACCAACACCGGATCAAAGCACCGTGATGTCCCTACATTGATGGATTAACGGCCATACTACAGACTCACTCTTGCCCCAAGTGTGTAGAATTACTGGGCTGGGAAGGACATCATGCACGGCTCGAACCATAAACTTAAGCCTGCCAGATATCACCACAAGATAATTTAGACATTTGATTTGGGGGGATATTTAGGTTTTTACAGAAGCTCAAGAAATATTATAGCAAACAACACCACTTCCTCCTCAAATGCATACAAGAATTAAATTGAGAAGGAAAACTTCTGACTTGGCTAAAAAATAAGTGAGCAATCCCACCAAGGCATTATGCCAGCCTATTGTCGTTGGTATAAAGGAGCCCCAGTCACATTTCTGGAAGCTCTTCTGCTGAGCAATTCATTGGTTAAAAGTCTTCAATGCTGGCTGTACAGCATTGCTCATAATGGCCATCACTTTTGTCTTCATTCTCTCCTCCACTACGAGCCCCTGGAAGTAAAAAGGGCTTCCCATAACTAAGCCTGCCTTCAATGGAGCTGGAGGCGAACAGAATTAGCTTCCTGTTCAGAGCCAGCAATGACGTTCTTTCTTTTCCTAAGAACATCTATCTATCTATCTATCTATCTATCTATCTATCTATCTATCTATCTATCTATCTATCTATAGTTGTGCTTGAAAGTTTGTGAACCCTTTAGAATTTTCTATATTTCTGCATATATATGACCCAAAACATCATCAGATTTTCACTCAAGTCCTAAAGGTAGATAAAGAGAAAACAGTTAAACAAATGAGACAAAAATATTATACTTGGTCATTTATTTATTGAGGAAAATGATTGAATATTACATATTTGTGAGTGGCAAAAGTATGAGAACCTTTTCTTTCAGTATCAGGTGTGACCCCCCGATAACTGCAAATAAACGTTTCTGGTATCTTCTGATCATTCCTGCACACCGGCTTGGAGAAATTTGAGCCCATTCCTCCGTACAGAACAGCTTCAACTCTGGGATGTTGGTGGGTTTCCTCACATGAACTGCTCACTTCAGGTCCTTCCACAACATT
The DNA here is from genome assembly GCF_016835505.1 of Polypterus senegalus. Taxonomy (NCBI): domain Eukaryota; kingdom Metazoa; phylum Chordata; class Cladistia; order Polypteriformes; family Polypteridae; genus Polypterus; species Polypterus senegalus. Next base: position 11,599,545 of record NC_053162.1, read on the forward strand.
TCCATTGGATTAAGGTCAGGACTTTGACTTGGCCATTCCGAAACATTCACTTTATTTTTCTGTAACCATTCTTTGGTAGAACGACTTGTGTGCTTAGGGTCGTTGTCTTGCTGCATGACCCACCTTCTCTTGAGATTCAGTTCATGGACAGATGTCCTGACATTTTCCTTTAGAATTCTCTGATATAATTCAGAATTCATTGTTCCATCAATGAAGGCAAGCCGTCCTGGCCCAGATGCAGCAAAACAGGCCCACACCATGATACTACCACCACCATGTTTCACAGATGGGATAAGGTTCTTATGCTGGAATGCAGTGTTTTCCTTTCTCCAAACATAACGCTTTTCATTTAAACCAAAAAGTTCTATTTTGGTCTCATCCGTCCACAAAACATTCTTCCAATAGCCTTCTGGTTTGTCCACGTGATCTTTAGCAAACTGCAGATGAGCAGCAATGTTTTTTTTTGGAGAGCAGTGGCTTTCTCCTTGCAACCCTGCCATGCACACCATTGTTGTTCAGTGTTCTCCTGATGGTGGACTCATGAACATGAACATTAGCCAATGTGAGAGAGGCCTTCAGTTGCTTAGAAGTTACCCTGGGGTCCTTTGTGACCTCGCTGACTATCACACGCCTTGCTCTTGGAGTGATCTTTGTTGGTCGACCACTCCTGGGGAGGGTAACAATGGTCTTGAATTTCCTCCATTTGTACACAATCTGTCTGACTGTGGATTGGTGGAGTCCAAACTCTTTAGAGATGGTTTTGTAACCTTTTCCTGCCTGATGAGCATCAACAACTCTTTTTGTGAGGTCCTCAGAAATCTCCTTTGTTGGTGCCATGATACACTTCCACAAACATGTGTGGTGAAGAGCAGACTTTGATAGATCCTGTTCTTTAAATAACGTAGGGTGCCCACTCACACCTGATTGTCATCCCATTGATTGAAAACACCGGACTCGAATTTCACCTTCAAACTAACTGCTAATCCGTGAGGTCACATACTTTTGCCACTCACAAATATGTAATATTCAATCATTTTCCTCAATAAATAAATGACCAAGTATAATATTTTTGTCTCATTTGTTTAACTGGTTTCTCTTTATCTACTTTGAGGACTTGAGTGAAAATCTGATGATGTTTTAGGTCATATTTATGCAGAAATATAGAAAATTCTAAAGGCTTCACAAACTTTCAAGCACAACTCTATCTATCTATCTATCTATCTATCTATCTATCTATCTATCCATTATCCAACCCGCTATATCCTAACTACAGGGTCACGGGGGTCTGCTGGAGCCAATCCCAGCCAACACAAGGTGCAAGGCAGGAAACAAATGCTGGGCAAGACGTGCACACACACCCACACACCAAGCACACACTACGGACAATTCAGAATCACCAATCCACCTAACCAGCATGTCTTTGGACTGTGGGAGGCAACCGGAGTACCTGGAGGAAACCCACGCAGACACAGGGAGAACATGCAAACTCCACGCAGGGAGGACCCAGGAAGTGAAACTGGGTCTCCTAACTGTGAGGCAGAAGCGCTACCACTGCGCCAGCGTGCCGCCCCTATTTTTAACATGAAAATGAAAAAAACACACGTATTGCAAAAGCAAATGTAACTCCTGGATTCCTTGATTCTAAAACCCATCAACATTTTTTAGATGGCAACTAAAGATTGCCCATTTTGTCGAGTGACATTACAGCCAGGGATGGGCCTTGCCTTTGGAGTTGGTGTCTTTCTATCCCCCTGCTAATAATTTTTTTAGTTTTTCATGTTGTTTCTATATTCGTACACAAAGCCTTTCACATCTTTAGATTGCAGCAGTGCTGACAAGTTGCCTGACTTGGCATCAGTGCTGAGTCATTCCATCATACTAATGAGCAGCTGCAGCGTCAGCTGCAGGGCAGCCTAGAAAAACAGCAAGCATGTTAAAGTCGCATAAATTCCAATTTAGCGCAGCGACAGCGAGCCGTCCTTCTAAGGACAGTGAGATACTTGAAAGAGCGATGTGAAGGCGTGGGAGTGCATTGGGTGGCCACCGTCAAAGCCATAATCCGTCTATCACTGAGCCTTTCATGTCTTTCATTAACTACATAACCCTGCTAAGAGGTTTTGTGCCGGTGGGACGCTCCAGTCGGCACTTTAGCAGATCCTACAACTGCAATCTGTGAGCACTTTGTTTGATTTCTCCACTGTCTGAAAGTGTGGCTCCAATTTTTTTTTTGTTTCTGTCATTTTGCAAGACAGAGTTAGGCAAACAACATCAAAGCCATTGTGGCTTTACATTGTGCAATTCAGTGTTCCGCTTGGATCTCTGACTGTTTGATTGCGATGTTTCATTAATGAATGCCTGCCCTTCGACAATTCGCAGCGTATGTCTTTGGACGTTTGTGATTTGGCTGATATTTGATTATCATATAAATCATCACGGTTTCAGTTTCATCTTTACAAACCTTCATGTGTGCACCAAATCACAGGTAGAGCCTCACAGTTGCTCGGCGGTGGTGCTAACTGGTTTTGTCAGGTCACAGCAGGAAGTCTTTCAATCCAAGAGCGCAGCTTTATGCAGCTAAAGCTGTGCGGCAGCGAGATGGTACGGCGTCCATCACTCAAAACTTCCATATCAAAGTTTGATTTTTCCACGTCCTGATGATAGAAGGATTCCTCTCTTTATAACTCCTCAAGAATGGTAAAAAAAAAAAAAAAATGAAAGGCAAGAGAAGATTCATTTCACCAACGCGGTGGCATCAGAAAAGAGGAAATAAATAAGGAAGTCTTGTGCTGTCAAGAGAGGAGTTTTGTTCTGAAATCACCACCAGAGAGAGGAGAAAACTGAACGTGCCAGGTGCCCGTCGGAAGGCACTGCCCTCTGCTCAGTCATTTGCCAACATTCAGCAGAACAAGCTGATCCTGCTGGCTTGAAATACACCAAAGAGAAAAAAAATACTGTCACACACATGGGCTTGGGAGGCAGTCGGTGGGCTTAACTGGGCGTAAAACGGTGAGTTCAGGGGTTGACGCTGTGCCTTCTCTCCCACCTTCCTCTGCAGATCACCAGAAGGTAAGACCATAGACATAGAATTAGTAGACGCCGCATGACCAGCAGCAAATGCGCCAACGTCGCCGCCATATTGCGAGTGGCACTGCTGTGGAGTGAAGTAATGAATAAAGTGCTGCTTGGGATTGTACAAACCGCTGTACGCTCCAAACCAGATCCCGGGGGATTACATTTCATAGGTAAGGCTGAACAATTGGTTTGGTTATATTTGGCCATTAGAAAATCCCGTTTTATAAGCACACAAGGTCACCTTACAATAAAATTAAACATTAGTAAAATTAAAACAAGAGAAAGATAAATCAAAAAGCAATAATTAGCAAACAAACAAAGATAACTGGGAGGAACAGTGCAAAATTCACAATTGGTATGCCAGTTTGGAAAGATAACTTTTGAGGGCAGTTTTAAAATGTGTTATTGAATCGAGCTGACGGATATGAGAGGGAAGAGAATTCCCGAGTTGAGGAGCACCAGGAGAGACGCTCGAGCTCCCATAGCACTGCGTCTGATGTGTGGTACAGAAAGTCGAGCTGCAGATGAGGATCTGAGTGAGCGAGAGGAGTGCCAGTCTGGAGGAGATCAGGGAGGTGTGGAGAGCTTTAAATGTTCAGAGCGGGATTGTGTATCGTATTCTGTAGTTAAGAGGGAGCCAGTGAAGTTGAGAGAGAATCGGTGTGATATGTTCAGTGAATTTAGAACAGCAGGTTATTATCCTGGCAGCAGAATTTTCAAGAAGTTGTAAGCGATGGATACGTTTTTGTGGGATGCCAGACAGACAGACAGTGTCACACATGTGCGTCGGAGGACTCCCTCAAGGGCTCTGTCGAGGTATGTAATAACCCGGTGGGACAAGATGGGGGCACTGGCACTAACATTGTCACCTCATCTTTCTCTTGCACTGCCAAGAAACTGCCCATGGAGGGCACTTAGTCACACTCCTTCTGGTCTCACCGCCATTAATCTCAGACATGCCAGGAGGAGGCATCACTTTTGGCCCGAGCAAACCACCGGACCAATCCAGACCACCTTTTATTGTCTTATAACCCCAGACCAGGGGAGAAGCCCTAAAACACGCCTTATTCATTCTGTTTATTATTATTTTTGTCTTGTCTTCGGATGAATAAAGGGGACGACCTGGTTGGCATTCCAAAATTTCACACTGCTTGAGTCTGTTATTAATGCACCCAACCACAATAGACAGACATGGCTACTGCAGTAGGTGCCTTTTGCATTACATGTGAACGTACTTCAAAAGAGTCTGAATGAGATACTGGGACAATGTAGCTATTAGTGAACCGAACAGGCTTGACGGACGGCATGATCTCCCCTCATTTGTCAGACGTTTTCTGTTGTTTTTATATTGTTGAGCAGGATTATGCACTCAGCACCCTTCCAGCTGTACATTGGAGTACTGTGTTTACACCAATCACATCCATTCACTCAAAACAAGCTCAAGGTCTCACCAATCAGATGTCCTGTGATCGTGACACTCACACCAATGTCAAGAACTGAATTGTAGGCCTCAAACAGAGAATTACCACCATGGTGGGTGAGACATTTTGGTGTGTATCCTAATGCTGGCATTACAGTATTAGAGCAATTAAAAAACATGAAGAAAAAACGAAACCAAACTGATAAACAACAAAGTGCCTACTTCCACCTGGGTGTACCTCTCATCCTGCCAGAGAGAATCTGCTCAGCATGCATACAACTAACTAGCAGAGCAAATTCTTAGGGACACCTATGCACCAGCTTAACCATGCAATGATCTAATCAGCCAATCAGATGGCGACAGCAGCACAATGCATACAATCCTGTAGACACAGGTCAGTATTTCTGAAACTGCTGATCTCCTGGGATTTTCACTCACAACAGACTCTGGAATTTACTCAGGATGGTGTGACGAGCAAAAAAAACATCCATGATGAGAGAGGTCAGAGGAGAATGGCCAGAGCTGACAGAAAGGCTACAGTAGTAACTCTGATAACCACTCTGCACAACTGTGGTGAGCACAAAAGCATCTCAGGATGCACAACATGTTGAAAGTTAAAGTGGATGGGCTATAATTGGAGGAGTACACGTTGGGTTCCACTCCTGTCAGCCAAGAACAGAACGCTGAAGCTGCAGTGGTCACAGGCCCACTAAAACTGAACAGTTGGCGACCATAAAAACGTAGCCTGGACTGACGAATCTCGATTTCTGCTGAGGTACAGAGATAGACGGTAGGGTTAACAGCATGAATCCATACTCCTAGCCTGTCTTGTATCAACAGTCCATATTGGAGGTAGTGGTGTAATGGGGTGAGTGAAGTTTCCTTGGCACACTTTGGGTCAGTTAATACCAAGCAATCATCACTTAAATGTCAAGGCCTATTTCACTGTTGTTTCTGGCCACAATTTGCCCATCTTCTAATGGCTCTTTCCAGCATGACAATGCACCCTCTCACAAAGCAAACTGGTTTCATGAATATGACAGTAAGTTTGGGGTCCTTCAGTGGCCCTCCATCATCAGATCAGAATCCAATACAACACCTTTGGGATGTGGCAGGATCGGAGATTCACGGCATGAAGGTGCAGCACACCCAAACAGTGTGATGCAATCACGTCAACATGGAGCAGAATCTCAAAGAAATCTTGTAGAAACCATACTACAAAGAATTGAGGCTGTTTGGAAAGTAAAAGGAGACCCTTCCCAACATTACTATAGTGGTCCTAAGAATTTGTTCAGTGAGTGTATAAGACAAGGATTACACCCAACCATACTGTAGGTTTGAAATAGACAAGGCGATATTCTAGCAAAAACACCAATCAGCCATAACATGAAAACCACTGACAAGTGACATGATAAACATTGAAGATCTCGTTCCAGTGGCATCTGACGGGGGTAGGATATTTTAGGCAGCAAGCGAACAGGCGGTTCTTGAAGGTGAGGTGTTGAAAGCAGGAAAAATGACAAAGTGTAAGACTCTGAGCGACATTGACAAGGGGCCAAATTGTGATGTTCTAGATTGACTGGGTCAGAGTGCATCTCCAGAATGGCAGGTCTTCTGGGGTGGTCTGGCATGTACCTGCCAAAAATGGTCCAAGGAGGGACAACTGGTGAACCACTGACAGAGACATAGGTGCCCAAAGCTTGCTGAGCTGCATGAGGAGTGAAGGCTAGACTGTCTGGTCAAATCCCACAGAAGAGCTGCTGTAGCACAAATTGCTGGCCATGAGAGAAAGGAGTCAGAACACAGAGTATGTAGCTATGGGCCCAGGATGATCCCTGTCCACCACCGTAATGGCCTACAATGGTCATGTGAGTGTCACATTTGGACCATGGAGCAATGGAAGAAGGTGGCCTGGTCTGTTGAATCTTGGTCTCTTTTAGATCATGAGGACGGCCAGGTGAATCCTTTACCTGGGAAAGAGATTGGCAGCAGGATGCACTATGGGAAGAATTCAAGACAGCAGAGGCAGTGTGATGCTCTGGGCAATGTTTTGCTAGGGTGCTGGAATTCATGTGAATGTTACTTTGACACTTACCACCTAATTAAACACTGATGCACACCACATACACCCCTTCATGGAAACAGGATTCCCGGATGGCAGTGGCCTATTTCAGTAGGATAATGCACCCTACCATGCCGTAAAAAAAATGTTAAGGAATGCCAAAGAGTTCGAGGTTGTGACTTGGCCTTCAAAAACCACAGATCTCATTCCAGTGGAGTATCTGAGGGATGTGCTGACAAAACAAGTCCAGTCCATGGAGGCACCACCTCACAACTTACAGAAGCTAGAGGATATGCTGCATGTTGTCAAGTACCACAGGACAGCTTTAGAGGTCTTGTGGAGTCCATGCCTCAATGGGTCAGAGCATGATGGGGATCAACACAGTATTAGGCAAGAGGTTTTAATTTAAGGTTGTGGCTGGTCGGTGTTTGTGTTTATGGGAAATGGGCACCAACTGCAAACCAACTCTGGAAAGGGCACCAGCCAGTCTAGGGCTCACTCCCATAGAACAGCTACACTGTATAAATGTGTGTGTGTGGCATGGAGTGCTTGTGAACTTGCAAAGCTCTGCACTGACAGCTAAAGAGAAGAACTGCTTGTCGAGTCTTAGCACTGGTCCCACTGCATCCTTGACCCATTTTCGGCTATAATACCCTCTGGAAGAGGAGCAGCAGACGGGCAAAAATGTTGGCGTTCTGGATGTCATTTGAACAGCGTGGCCAGTGGACTCACATTCACTTGCAGTCTTTTTCTTTCCCTCTCCCATCCAGAAAGGCCCAGGACATTTTCAACAAGAGGGTGAGAGTCCTTACCTAAGGAATGTGCTGCTGTGGTTTTAGAACTGAAGAAGCGTCCCAGTCCCATATCTCCCAGTTTCACCGCTCCAGTTGCTGTTATGAATACATTAGCTGGCTTAATATCTGAAAAACAAAGCAGACCCAAAAAATAAAAAATCTCAGTGAGGCTCAATCAGGTCAAAGAAACACCAAGCAGATGACAGAGGATACCAGAGGATCACAAAATGACAAGAAATGAGTTGAAACGAATCCATCGATACATCAACAATTATTTTCATTTTCTGTTTTGTTATCATTTTTCTTATTTGTGAATTGTTGGCTGAACGTTTATTTTAATGATGTATTTTCTATTAATTATATTTTACTAGGGGGTTTTGCTTCCTGCTTGCTTCGCTTGTCAACACTCGGGGACGGGCACAGGGTGCCCCCTATCTCACAGCTGAGCCGCTCGAATGGTGTCAGGGTGCCCCTCTATTAGAGAAGGCGATTGTATTTAAAGAGATGGCATATACAAGAGCATCTGGGGTACGGGAGGAAGACGGTTGGGTCCTTAAGTTATTATAAACAGAAAATAAGCTACTGGAGTATTTCGCTACAACCGTCTATTTGTAGAGTCTCTGGAACTGTAGGTCTGACATTGTGGTGAGCAGCACAGTAGCGCCGCAGGGGACTGGACTTTCTGTGGTCCTGTTCAGACAACATACATCAGACTTCCAATACAACTCGGAGTCCTGCCACATGCAAAAGTTCACTGACGACACTGCTATGGTGGGCAGCATCAGGAGTGGGCAGGAGGAGGAGTATAGGAAGCTAATCAAGGAGTTTGTTAAATGGTGCGACTCAAACCACCTACACCTGAACACCAGCAAAACCAAGGAGCCCCTCATGGACCCCGTGATCAACAGAGGTGACTGTGCAGAGGGTGCAGACCTATAAATACCTGGAAGTGCAGCTGGATGATAAACTGGACTGGACTGCCAATACTGATGCTCTGTGAAAGAAAGGACAGAGCCGACTATACTTCATTAGAAGGCTGGCGTCCTTCAACATCTGCAATACGATGATACAGATGTCCTATCAGACAGTTGTGTCAAGCGCCCTCTTCTACGTGGTGGTGTGCTGGGGAGACAGCATAAAGAAGAGGGACGCCTCACGCCTGGATAAACTGGTGAGGAAGGCAGGCTCTATTGTAGGCACAGAGCTGGACAGTTTAACATCCGTGGCAGAGCGACGGGCGCTGAGGAAACTCCTGTCAATCATGAAGAATCCACTGCATCCACTGAACAGGATCATCTCCAGACAGAGGAGCAGCTTCAGCGACAGACTGCTGTCACCATCCTGTTCCACTGACAGACTGAGAAGACCCCAAACTATACGACTCTTCAATTCCCCCCGGGGGGGGGGGGTAAACGTTAACATTATACAAAGTTATTGTCTGTTATACCTGCATTGTTATCACTCTTTAATTTAATATTGTTTTTTATAAGTATGCTGCTGCTGGAGTATGTGAATTTCCCATTGGGATTGATAAAGTATCTATCTATCTATCTATCTATCTATCTATCTATCTATCTATCTATCTATCTATCTATCTATCTATCTATCTATCTATCTATCTATCTATCTATAGTGCCTTTCACATCTATCTATCTATCTATCTATCTATCTATCTATCTATCTATCTATCTATCTATCTATCTATCTATCTATCTATTTTAAATACCAATGAACAATAAAATGTAGTATAAAGTAAAAGTAGAAGTAAAAATGTAAAATGTAATAAAAAGTAAATAAAAAATTAAACTACATTAATGCCTCGTCAAAAACAATATTATCAATTACTTTATTGCTTAACTTACATTCTGTAAACAATATTTTTTTGCATTTCTGTTCGCATACTGTTCAGGATATTTTTCTCTTTTTTGTTTATTAAATGATTCTCTTTGTTCTTGATTTTGATTATTTGCAGCTCTTTTGTGCTTCATTTTCTTTTTCGCGACGTTCATTATCATCTCTTGCCGCTCTTTTTCTATTTCTTTTTCTAAAATTCAACATTCTTGAGTAAATCATTTGCTTTTCTGCTTTGCCATTATAACCGACAGCATTGAAGGGCAAGTCAGCAGCACTGAGAGTGTCACAGGGTGGGACGGAGAGAGGATGTGCGCAGAGTGATGATTGGGTGAGCAGAGTGGAGGGGCGTGGTCAAGGCTGAATGATGCAGACACAACGGACAACTTTTTTTAATAAAACAGAGAAATTAGTTTATTATGAAGTTTCAAGGAGTGTGATGTTGTTTTCCTATGGCCCTTGTATTTTATAGGTGGAACCCCATGGGGCAGGTCCACCTCACTGCTAGGGATCACCCCCCATCCCATTAAAAGTAGGCTGGCAAGCGAGTCTCTAGCGGGTCATCGAGTGAGTTTGGGAGGAGTCTGTGAGTATTGCCTTTTCTGTGTTGGATTCTCTGGCTTTGGATTAATCGGATTATTCATTCGGATTGTGTTTTTGGGACTTGCTCACCACTGAACTTCCTTTCAGGAAAGTCCATTTTGCTTTTTTGAGTTTCTTTTTTGTATGACGAGGATGGACAGGATTAGAAATGAGGACATTAGAGGGTCAACTCAGGTTGGAAGGCTGGGAGACAAAGTCAGAGAGGTGAGATTGCATTGGTTTGGACATGTGCAGAGGAGAGATGAGGGGTATACTGGGAGAAGAGTACTAAGGATTGAGCTGCCAGGGAAGAGGAGAAGGCCTAAGAGAAGGTTTATGAATGTGGAAGAGAGGACATGAAGGTGATGGGGTGACACAGCAAGATGACGAGGACAGGAAGAGATGGAAGAAGATGATCCACTGTGGCGACCCCTAACAGGAGCAGCCGAAAGAAGAAGAAAAATTTTTCCCTTGTTTCCCTTGTTTGTGGATAGATATCTTCTTTATAAAGAATCTTGTGGGACCTGTAGGTCCATGAGCCGGAGTTTTCAGGGTTCTCCCTCTTGTGAAACACCCTTTGAGACTCTCCTTTGATTTTTGCACTTTAGGAGCCTCTGATTTGTCTGGAGAGTCCGACAGGCTTGACTGGGGTGAGATCCAATCTAGGCAGACCTGTCACGATTCTGATCTGTTTAATTTTTTCATTTGTTGGTCATTTTGAATGCCTCGCTCATTTCTACTCTTTTGTGGTGTCAGAATCAAACCGAAAAACATTCATTCAGTTTGTCACTCCATCAATCAGTGGGTGAGCTGGCATGATGACGTTGAAGAAGCAGTATGAATGCTGTGTGCAGATGACAGAGAATATCGAGATCACTATCGGTACGACCGAAAAGGGATGATTTGTAGATACATCTAGCTAACATAGCTGAAATACCTGGCGTTGCCCGGGAGGAAAATAAAGTGTTCTTTTTTTATATCCTAACTACAGGGTCATGGCAGTCTGCTGGAGCCAATCCCAGCCAACACAAGGCAGGAAACCAACCCCAGGCAGGGCACCAGCCCACAACAGGGCACACACACACACCAAGTACAATTTAGGATTGCCAATGCACCTAACCTGCATGTCTTTACACTGTGGGAGTATATCCGCGCAGACACGGGGAGAACATGCAAACTCCACACAGGGAGGACTCGGGAAGTGAACCCGGGTCTCCTAACTGCAAAGCAACAGCGCTACCCACTGTGCAACCGCGCCGCCCTTTTTTTTTAATTGTTTGAGAAAAATATAATAAAAAAAAAACACAATACAAACAATGAAGACTCACTAATGTGTTTGTCTTGCGGTCTTGTATGTATGTATGTTATCATCCAGCTGATGCTCAGAACCGGCCAACTCTAATTTGAAAAGCAACAGTGGCGCACGGTGCTGCTCAAACATAAAGAATGCTGGCAGCCCTCTGGTGGTCGTTCCGAGTGTCAACTGGATTATAACATGCATACAAGACCCCCACCCTACCCAGAAGGGGGTGGGTTAGGATTGATTTCACCATACAGTATTTTTAGTCAACCACTGAGAAACATGAGCACCAAGTTTCATGAAAATCGCTCCAGCCGTTCAGAAGTGATGCTGGAACATACATACATGCATACACACACATACATTGACTTAATCAGTTGATGAAACAATCCAAAATCAGTTATTCAATCAGCCAGTCAACAAGTCGGGCAGTCCATCAGTTTGTCAGTAACTCCACTGGACACTCGGTCTATGAAATACTGCAGTTAGTCAATCAGTAATGAGCTCAGTGGCGCAGTGATTGGCGTAGTCGGCAGGATTTCCTGGGATTTGTCATCTTTCAGCCTGCATTTTCCCCCTGGCCAATGTTCACAGTTGAGTTTTATGTCTGTAATGTTTAATTTTGCATTATTTATTTGTATTAATGTTTTTGTTGTTTTTCTGTGTGTTGGGAAAGGGGTGTAGCCTAGGTAACGTCCCTTGTGTTTTGTGGGTGGTTCCCCAAAGGGCTGGCCACCTGTCAATCGCCAACTCGGAACAATTCTCCATCCTATTTAAGGGAAGGCCTCCCATTGTTCCTGGCGGTTCACTGAACGCACTTGGGAGTGGAGTGTTTTCTTGTGTTTCTTTGCTTTCGCTATTGCATTGTGATTTTTCTCGAGTTTGAACCCTTGCTCTCTTTTTGACCTCACCTCTGGATTTCATTTTGGGACTGTGTTTACTGATAATTTTTGAACCTCTGCTCTGTTTTTGACCACGCTCTTGGATTGCGTATTGGGGCTTTGTTTTCTGTGTATTCCCTTGACTTTCAAGGCAATTCCATTGTGCTCTTTAGAGCTTTTTGCTGAAACAAATCATTTATTTTTCTAAAGATTTGTCTTGGCCCTTTAGGTATCTAGATGGGGTATTTGACAATATTTTCTCCCTCTAGTGGGCAACATTGGAAAGTCTTTTCAGTACCAGTTCACGACATCCGTTGGTTGGCAATGTTCTGGAAGGGGGCGCCACTGAGCCCCAAACCACAGACACAATGATGCCCAAGCACAATTCTGGGTTCAAATAAAGGATTTTAGAAAATATTCTCCTTCAACTTCCAGTTAAGTATTGCCAGCTGCCTCCCGACTCCTTTAAAGCTGGATCTTGTGATGGCGCAGGCTTTCCTGATGAATTTGTTCAGGCATTGTGCCTCTTATGAGCTCAGGTTGCTTCCCCAGGAGACTGCAGCGTAGACCACCACACTGGCTACTATGGACTGGTAGAATCTCCAGCAGTTTGCTGCAAACATCGAGTCTCCTTAGGAAGTCCAGTCTCCTCTGGCACTCCTCGTGTTTGTCAGACCAGTCTAGTTTGTTGTTTGTGTGAACCCCCAGTACATGTATCTCTGCACCACTTCCATGATTTAGATAGGAAAATAAGTAACAAGCTGGTTAAGTTTGCAGATGATACCAAGACAGGTGGATTAGCAGATAATTTGGAATCCATTATATCATCACAGAAGGACTTGCACAGCAGACAGGATTGGGCAGATTTGTGGCAGATGAAATTTAATGTCAGTAAATGTAAAGAATTACACATAGGAAGTAAAAATGTGAGATTTGAATACACAATGGGCGGTCGGAAAATCGAGAGTCCACCTTATGAGAAGGATTTAGGAGTCGTAGTGGACTCTAAGCTATTGACTTAGAGAGTGTCAGGTTATATAGCGCCTTGATGTGTGGAGCACAAGTCACAGGAGGTTCTGCTCAAGTCTTTATAACGCACTGGTGAGGCCTCGTCTGGAGTCCTGTGTGCAGTTTTGGTCTCCAGGGTACAAAAAGGACATAACAGCAGGCCTGCCGCTAGGGGGGGACAAACGGGACTCTGGTCCGAGGCCCTAATGGAAGGGGGCCCCTTCACGCTTGATTTTTTTTATGCTGATGTTGTGTGCGTAGATAAATATTCGGACAATTATTCAAGTTACATGTAATAGAAAAGTTAAATCATTTAGCTTACAACAATACAAGTGAGTGTTTTAATAGCCGCACTCTCCACGCAAGTAAATATCGCGCTCGTGTCGTGTGAAGCACGCTTGTCAAAGGGGGCCGGCAGCGGCACGCTTCTCAAAGACAAAGGAGAGCCGACGCCGACGTCTTTGAGCTTGAAGTTGAGTAGTATGTTTGTTGTACAGGGTACGTGGATAATGGATTGACTTCGCCACTGTAATTGAATACTTCCGTTTCACACACACAGGCGCTGTTCTGTCTCAGACAACAGCGATATTGTTGTGCACTATCGTGGATGTTGACGTGGATGTTGTAGCAGAAGTCCATCTCCGTAGTTTGATAATTCATTCGCTTGGGTGTTTATTGTTGCTTTTAAAGCAGTGACAAGTGTGCGTTGGTTTTGTGTGTATCACTAAAGATTCTGGATCACCCGGATTTTTTGAAAACTTTGAAGTTTGATACAGCAAGTTACCATACTGATTGTACACCATGTAGATAACCCTAAACATTAGTATATATTAAAATGATCAGATGTTACTCCTATTCATTGCATTGGTATAACTGTACCGTTACACGTTAGATAATACATAGGCCAATCTCATTAATGTATTGTTTCAATTCCGCTACGAGCTTCCGTTAGCACTGGCTTTCATCAAAGTTTGACTGAGAGAGGCTTTCCTTCTCGCAGTCAAACTTTGATGTGCGAGAAGGCTTAACTCATCATGTATGGTATTCATAAATGCAGCATTGTCGCTGTCGGATAAACTACATTTCAATCATTTTGTATACGTATTTGAAGGTTTTGGCATGTAGGGACCTGGGGGAAGGCAGAGGGGCCCACAATTACCCGGTTGTCTGGGGCCCAAATATTTCTGGATCGAAACTGTTATTTTAAAACTAGCAAAATACCCGCGCTTCGCAGCGGCAAAGTACTGCATTAAAATTTTTATTAAGAAGAAAATTTTACCTTTTTAAACTGAGGGAAAATATGCCAATAATTATTTGTTAAGGATCTCTTTGTATACCACATTGTGAGTTCGGTTGTAATATGACCAAGCTGTGCGCTGAGCTTACTCTTGAGCATGTAACATACAGTTGGCCATGTGAACAGTAATCTTGTCTCAAATCTCACAGCTTGGATTGCTGCTGTCATAATCGGTTTGAGTTTCATGGTTTGTTTCAATTGCGACGGTATTTATAGGACTTGTTGTGTTGAAGTGACATTCGGCATCTGTCAAGCGTTGTAAGTATACAACCGGTTTCATCAATAAAATCACATCCAGCTTTTGAGAGTTTAAACATTCATAAACATCAAAGTGTCCACTACTGAAATCGTCACCTGTGAGTCTAAGATGTTTAAGAGGCATTGGCGGTTGTCCAAAGGTGTAAAATATTTGGCCATTTTGGTACACTTGAAAGTGACAACCGAACAATTTAGCGGCAGCCATCAACTCACATGCAGATCCATAGGTGAAGAAGGGCTTAAGCATTTCACTCTTCTAGTGCTCCTGTGTAGTCTAATTATCTCCTGTACCGTCATCAGTCCACACCTTGAACCTGTCCCAGTCATTCAATACATAAGACACAATGTTCCTCCGGATATCAAGAGTGAGCCTGATATGGCCGTGCAATATGTAACAAAGAGAATGGAAAAGGCAGGTGCCATCTCCAGGCATGGAAACCACTCGGTAAGTGACAGTTCTTTGAGCGATGGTGATCACCTCGATAGACATGTTAATGGGGGTACAGTTGGAATGATAAAGGAAATGGGTACCTGAACAATGTAACGTAAGTCTAAAATACCTACATAATAACTATAATTGTAATAAACAAACAATAAAACAGCAGAGAAGCCGTGGATTAAATAAAAAGGCTGTAGTTATCAGCAGGGAGACGTGAATTCCGTGGCAAAGCAAGAAAGGGAATGTAGAGGCCGGAGCGATGGACGGCCTTATATAGGCAGGCAGCCAACAACGTGGGAGGCGTTGGGATGGGGACCCAGCGCCACACGGTGACCGAGCTGCAGGCTATGGACGTATATATGTACGTAAGTAGGATTCAGTTAGCGTTGGGAACCCGCGTACCAAATATCTTGAAGATGGGCCCATAAGCAACAAAGACCATTGAAAAGTTCAATATGGCGGCCGACAGTGGCATCATACCACCGAAATAAGTACGTACATTGGTTTCGGTTAGCGCAGGGAAGCCGCCTATCAAATTTCGTGAAGATGGGGCCGTAAATAAGAAAGTTCAACATGGCGGACGTTGTTGACCGTTATGACCGTTACGCGTAGAATTTCTAAATGAAACCTGCTTAGCGTTTGTAAGTAAGCTGTAAGGAATGAGCCTGCCAAATTTCAGCCCTCTACCTACACGGGAAGTTGGAGAATTAGTGACGTTGGAAAGTTCAATATGGTGGCCGACAGTGGTGTCATACCAACGAAATAAGTACGTACATTGGTTTCCGTAAAAAATTCAATATGGCGGCTGACAATGGCGTCATACCACCAAAATAAGTATGTAGATTGGTTTCGGTTAGCGCAGGGAAGCCGCCTAACAAATTTCTTGAAGATGGGCCCATAAGTAACAAAGTAAACAAATTCAATATGGCGGCCGACAGTGGCATCATACCACCGAAATAAGTACGTACATTGGTTTCTGTTATTGCAGGGAAGCCACCTACCAAATTTCGTGAAGATGGGGCCATAAATAAGAAACTTCAACATGGCGGAAGTTGTCGACCGTTATGACCGTTACACGTAGAATTTCGAAATGTAACCTGCTTAACTTTTGTAAGTAACCTGTAAGGAATGAGCCTGCCAAATTTCAGCCTTCTACCTACACAGCAGGTTGGAGAATTAGTGACACTGGAAAGTTCAATATGGCGGCCGACAGTGTCATCATA
This sequence comes from Polypterus senegalus, assembly GCF_016835505.1. NCBI lineage: Eukaryota > Metazoa > Chordata > Cladistia > Polypteriformes > Polypteridae > Polypterus > Polypterus senegalus. The sequence continues at coordinate 11,615,732 of NC_053162.1, forward strand.
CCACTGAAATAAGTCCGTACATCGGTTTTGGTTAGCCAAGGGAAGCCACCAACCAAATTGTGTGAAGATGGGGCCATAAATAAGAAAGTTCATCATGGCGAACGTTGTCAACCGTTATGACGGTTACGCGTAGAATTTCGAAATGAAACCTACTTAACTTTTGTAAGTAAGCTGTAAGGAATGAGCCTGCCAAATTTCAGCTTTCTACCTACATTAGAAGTTGGAGAATTAGTGATGAGTGAGTCAGTGAGTCAGTCAGTCAGTGAGTCAGTGAGTCAGTCAGTCAGTCAGTCAGTCAGTCAGTCAGTGATGGCTTTGCCTTTTATTAGTTTAGATGAGTTCATCAAGAACACGGGGACACAGTTGTAAACGTAAAGGTAAATTTTGCACAAACATTAGGAAGTTTTTCTTTACACAAAGAACGATAAAAACTTGGAATAAGCGATCAAGGCAGTGTGGTAGACAGTAAGACATTTGGGACTTTCAAAACTCGACTTGATGTCATTTTAGAAGAAATAAGTGGATAGGACTGACGAGCTTTGTTGGGCTGAATGGCCTGTTCTCGTCTGGACGTCTGGATTGTTCTAATGTGCTCCCCACTGAATGGTGACAGGTCTCAGAGGCTTTTTGGCAAGCTGGAAGTCCACCAGCAGCTCTTTTGTCTTGCTGATGTTGAGTCGCAGGTTGTTGTCCCTGCAGCAGAAGACGATTTCCTCTACAGCCTCCCTGTACTCTGACTTTGCCTCCATTATTAATACGGTCTTTGATGGAGGAGTCAACTGCCATAAAATTGCGACGTTATTTATTCCTAAACGTGAACTCCTACTCCTCACTGGGAGTGGGTGTAGGACACTTCATAAATACTTCACATGTCCTCGTCTCTTATTCTAGTCAGACTTCTAGTGAAATTCTGTGATGCCTAATAAATGCGGGCACCGGTTTGCCAACTCCTGCCCTCCCCATTTAGCTTTTTGTTGGAATTCTCAGCCCAGACGTTCACAGGCTTTTTCCAACCTACACTGCGAATCTCTGAATGATGTATTCACTACGTACAAAACCAATACAATAATCGGTGCACTGTTAGTGACATTAGACTGTTGGTTCATTATTGTCACTTCGATGAAGGTCAGATCATATTTTAAGACATATTTATACATAAACAGAATCATTTCTAAAATGTTCACATACTTTTTCTCTTGCCACACACAAGCTACTCCAGCTGGAAGTTCACACAAGATCCAAGAGCCGTGGGGTGGCACCTCTACTTGCTGTGCCACGGGGCATCCCCAGGCCTAATTTGAAATCGATGCCAGTTTGTATGAATGCGAACTGGACCCTGTGGTCGCTGCCATGCTGGGTGCCACTCACAGACCACGCTGGACCTTTGCAACAGAACAAGAGAAAGATGTGCTGTTTACCTCGGTGCATGACTCTGCGGGAGTGCATGTGCTCCACGGCGCTGCACAGCTGCACAAAGTACTTCCACACCGTCCTTTCTGGGATCAGCCGCCTCTGCTTTTTAAAATACTGCAGAACAAGAATAAATAAAAGATGAGTGAATAAACAATGAGCGATCTGGCTGCCGAACCGTGTCAGTCACACAGCGACTGCCGCAATCCTGGTAGACATCAAAAGAATTATTTATCTGGGCATTAACATTTTAACCCTCTGTCTGCCACTGCTGGAGCCACCAATTAGGAGGCATTAAGGAGAACATCTAATGAGGACTGACGCTCCCCAATGGACGGCACGCACAATTAATACGAAGCCTGTCAATTATTTGGACAGACAGATTCCAAGACTGGGAAGTTAAGAGTTGAATTTTCAATTCTTTTTGCTCTTTAAAAAAAAATAATAATTAAGTGTATCATTCTTTGTATGTCACTGAGTAAAAACAGAAAAAAAACTAACAAACATCTTAGTTCAAATTATTTTATGTGAATTTAAAGCAATGCTCTCAGTAAAAAGCTCATTTTAATATTGCTGATAAACCCCTGCAAATTTACAGCATCTGATCTGCGTAAATTATACAAGATGCCAGACGGGGCAGAAGGGGGAACACATTTTATTTTAGAAAACCTACCAACCAACTTAAAAAGGGAAGATACTGTTAAAAAAAAGAGAAATAAACAGAAAGGAAGAGGCACAGACACTTAGGCAGACGCGTCACAGCGGACTGGTCTTCATGTGAGGAAGAATCTCCCACCTGAACTTGCTTGTCACACAAAAAATATGATAAACGACCATGAAGACCAGACAGACAGACAGACAGACAGACACATGCATACAGCAGAGAGAGTAAAACATACGTGTGAGAGGCACACGCTTATGGGGACATAAAGACACTGTGTTAGATAGATAGATAGATAGATAGATAGATAGATAGATAGATAGATAGATAGATAGATAGATAGATAGATAGATAGATAGATAGATAGATAGATAGATAGATAATGTAGAAAGACACTAGATAATAGATAGATAGATAGATAGATAGATAGATAGATAGATAGATAGATAGATAGATAGATAGATAGATAGATAGATAGATAGATAGATAGATAGCCGTTGATTTGAAAGGTACTGTATACCAGACAAACACATAAGAATGACAATATGAAAGTCCCTATTTAAAGGACATAGAAGTCTACATGCAAGATTGATAGATATTAAAGGTACCATATAAAATATATAATATGTAGATAAGAAAGACACTATATAGACAGACACATAGATACATATGAAAAATAAATAGAATAAAAAATGAAAGACACTATATAATTGATGTAAATTGAACAATATAAAATATATAGATAAGAAATGTATTATATAATATATGGAGAGAAATACACTTTATAATAGGTAGGTACATAGACTTAAAGGGTAATATGTAAAAAAAATATATGGAATATGTAACATAAATGAATGATACTACATAATAGGTTGACAGATATGAAAGGCATTATATAAAATAAACAAAAAGCAAATATGCACTATATAACAGGCAGATGGAAATATATATTTGAAATGCAGTACATAACAGAAAGATATGAATGACAATATATAATAGGCAGACAGATTCACAGATAATTATGAAAAGCACTATACAATAGCTAGATATGAATGACACTATATAATTAAATAAAAGGGACTACATAAGATAGATATTGAAGGTAATATATAATAAATACTAAGAAATATACCAAATCACAGGAAGATAGATATTAATTTGTAAAGCACTATATAAAACACTGATAGATAAACATAGCATTATATAATCGATAGATATAAAAGGCACTAAATGATAGATAGATAGATAGATAGATAGATAGATAGATAGATAGATAGATAGATAGATAGATAGATAGATAGATAGATAGATAGATAATGAAAGGCAATATATGATAGATAGATAGATAGATAGATAGATAGATAGATAGATAGATAGATAGATAGATAGATAGATAGATAGATATGAAAGGCACTATATAACAGATGCATATGAAAGGCTGAATATAACAGAAAGACAGCCAGCCAGATAGGTGGTTAGATCTGAAAGGCACTACATAACAGATATCTGAACTCGTTCCTGGCAGATGCTGGTAGAAGGGCAGATTGACAGAACGTCCTTTGCAGGACACCCCTACTGTACCACTTTGTCACCTTTTGTGGCTGCCCTTATGTGGTGTGTTCAAATCCTAATGACATTTCATGCTTGCCTTGCTTACTGATGAGATATTTGTCCCATACTGTCCAGTTTGCTCATTCGGCTTTTTTTCTTCCCTCTCCTCCTCTACATGCACCTCGTATACAGTAGCTTATTAAAAGACTTCATTTCCCAGATATCCTTGCAGCTGGCAGTGCTACTGTTTAGAATTTGTAATTAATGTGCTTGTTTTCATATTAATTACAGCTGGTCAGCATGCTGGTGGGCACTACTACCTCACAACCCTCAAACCCAGGCCCAGTCGTGCTCGTCTTGTGTTTATTTCGGTATTTCTCTCAACAGTCTACTTTTCCTGCCCCATCCCATTCAGGTTCAGACAATGGCTGACTCTCTATTGACTCCCACTGTCTGTCCTACGATGAACTTCCACCCCGTCCAAGGTTGGTTTCCTGTCTTGGGCCTGATATTTCAAGAGGGGTGGGAGCTTTCAGAACGTCGCCCTCCTCCCAGTTTTATCTACAGACAAGGTGTTGCTTGTCCTTCCTTGTGTCTGTGTTCCTGTACCGTACGTTTAATTCCAATGACATCTTTCACGTAGACTTCAAATTAACCCAGACCCCCGTTTCCTCACATTAGTCAAAGAGCACAACGGAGAAATCCTCTGGCCCAGGAGGAGTTCGTTTTCGGCGTGCTATGCCCAATTGACTCAGCTGACATTTATCCATTAGAAAGTCTAATTCTCCTGTGGGTTATAACATTCTGTTAAATCAGCTTTCTATCACCTGATAAATAATGCAAAAGACAGGAATATGACAAACTTAACCTTGCATAATGATTCCCACTGTTGCTTTCATAACATCGCTTGCTGTTTTCCATTTTCTTTTTTTTTCAGGTCATTTGCTAAATAATGCAGGAGCTGTAAGAATTACTTGTGGAAAAAAAGAAGCGCCGAGCGTCTGGACAGGAGCTTCGTGCAGTTGACAGAAATCGTGGAGGCACACTTGACAATTGAGGGTCTGTCAAAATCTGTGTTGGAAAAATGGGACATCTACGTGGCCCATAAAGGCCCTTTGGTGTGGAGGCTTGAGCTCCCTGAATATTGAGCCTGTCTTGCTCTTCTCTAAATCTCAGTCATGTGAAAAAGTAAGTGCACCCCATAATTATTTTGGTTTTTAAACTTTAACCTGACCCAAAGCTACATCTGTGTCCAGAGACCCTACTAATGGAATGGGTGGGCTCTGCATACCTTGATGTTGTTGACCATGTGTATCTGTTTATGGCCATAATCTCCCTTTTTAAAGGGACAGCTTGCCGTGCTGCACAGCGAATATCACCTCAGACTGGTCCCATCGACATGACAGGGACTTCAGTTTTCTCCATTGGTTTGCACAGTCCCCAATTCGTGAGATCCAACAGAGTGACTCGGGGTGAAATAGGAGGTCCAGTCCACTTGATTCCAACTTAATGGTGAGAACTGATTAACCAAAAGGCCATCGATCTTTAACAGCTCAGGATTAGGACGTGAGAACGAAGGGAGGGATAATCAGGTGATGTTTACCTCCTGGTGGCAAATACAGGGTTGGCCAAAATGGAGTAGCACATTTCTGAAGGTCATCACGTGAGGTAGAGGCAGTCGAGTGGGTTGGATTGGTGGAGGTCCTTTAACAGGCAACACCTTGTAGTTTTCAGTCAGCCACATGCCTTGGTCCGGTGAGCATTGTGCTTTCACTGTCGAAGTGTTCTTCAAAAATACATCATTACTACGCAACGCACCTTCCGAATGCACTTCAGCATTCCTCCTAATGGTCACATCCCAAATCAGAAAATAATTCTTAAGTGGGTGGCTTAATTTAGACAGACGGGTACAACATTGAACTGGAAATCTCCAGGCTGTCCTCAGCCTGAAAACATCCAAGCTGTAAGGGCATCCATTTTGCAGTCTCCTAGACGTTCAGCATGCTTCTGCCTTCGGCATTTCCAGCACGTCTTTGAGGTGGATTTTGCACGAGGACCTTAATTTCCATCCATTCAAAATGATGGTAGTGCAGGAACACACTGAGAGAGACTAGGAGAGCCGTAGAGAGTTCTGTGCCAACATTCTGCAAACCGTTCATCGAGATGCCATTGTCATGTGACGTCAGCGGCCCTCTCACGTTTCCATTTCAATGATTGTGTAAATAAAAAAAACCTTCGCTATTGGGCTGAAACCAACCCTCATGAACTTCATCAGAGACCCCTGCTCAGTGAACACACGTGTTACAGTTTGGCGTGCAAAATTTGGCATTGTAGGCCCTTACTTTTTTGAGTGGGGAAGGGGGAACAACGCTCACCGTCACTTCATGTTACATTTAAATGCTAGAGAACTTCTTGTGGCCCAAACTAGAAGAAGTGGATGTGGTGGATGCCATATGGCACATATGGCATAGAGATCCATGCAAGTTTTGCGGGAGATGTTTCTGGGGAAGCTGATCTCCGTGTGTGGCAATGTCGGGTGGCCTTCACGTTCGCCCGATCTCGCTCCGTGCGATTTCTATCTCAAGTCGAAGGTCTACACACACCGACCTCAAAACCTTGTAGCCCTCAAGGATGCTATTCGCCATGAAATCGACACGATTCCCATTGAAATCGCCGAACGAGTCATGCGAGCGTTCAGAAATCTTCTTGAAGTGTGTATCGCTAATGATGGCCACCACCTTGAAGACATCATTTTTAAAACACAGTGAAAACAGTCTATTTTGTATACCCTTTCTTGTGTCATAATGAAATTTATTTTATCTTGCACCTTTTTTTAGAATAAACGTTAGAAATGTGGTGCTTCTTTTTGAATCACCCTGTATGTCCTTCAAGCCAAAGTGGTTGTTATGAGAAGGTCTACTGGGAAGAAAATTATTATGGGGATGTCCATATAAGGGTATTGTTATGAAAGGGTCTGCAACGCCAGGTGATTGTTATGAGAAAAGGTGGCAGAGCGAGATCATCATCATGAGAAACCCTGTACAGTAGATGGTGGGAAACTGGTGTGATGGGAGGGGAGTCATTTTGAGATAAGAATGGTAATAAATTTGGGGCTCACTGAACGCTCAGGGCTCATTTCATGAACTGTGACAGGCTTTACCAGCCAGACCAAGGAACTGGTGGTGGATTTTAGGAGGCCCAGGTCCCTCATGGACCCCGTGATCATCAGAGGTGACTGTGCAGAGGGTACAGACCTATAAATACCTGGGAGTGCAGCTGGATGACAAATTGGACTGGACTGCCAATACTGATGCTCTGTGTAAGAGAGGACAGAGCCAACTATACTTCATTAGAAGGCTGGTGTCCTTCAACATCTACAATAAGATCCTGCAGATGTTCTATCAGACGGTTGTGGCGAGCGCCCTCTTCTACATGGTGGTGTGCTGGGGAGGCAGCATAAAGAAGAAGGACGCCTCACACCTGGACAAACTGGTGAGGAAGCCAGGCTCTATTGTAAGAATGATGCTGGACAGTTTGACATCCGTGGCCGAGCGACGGGCGCTGAGCAGGCTCCTGTCAATCATGGAGAATTCACCGCATCCACTGAACAGGATCATCTCCAGACAGAGGAGCAGCTTCAGTGACAGACTATCTATCTATCTATCTATTTATCTATCTATCTATCTATCTATCTATCTATCTATCTATCTATCTATCTATCTATCTATCTATCTATCTATCTATGTGCTCTGCAATTGTTTCGTATGCTCTGCAATAAAGTTTGAATTCTGACTGCCTTCCTGAGGTTTCTCCACAGCACAACTCCTAAAAATCCTGCAGGAACTTCATGATATGATCAAGTCGGCAGAGAGCAAAATCTCGAAGGAAGGTTTCCAGCAACTTCAGGCTGTTCTGAAGTTTAAACTGGGTTCCACTTGGAACAGGAGAGGTGGATAATGAGTTTATATAATATCGTCACACATGTGCGCATGGGAGGCAGCTGAAGGGCTCACAAAGGGATGGCAGGAGTGAAGGGGACCAAGGGGTGGCAGGGTGAACTGATCCTTCCTCTTTTTCATCGGCAGACCAACTACAGAAAATTCTGCCTGGACTCGATGATGTCACTTCTGGTTCTGGCCCTGATGATGTCACGTCCAGCTCTGGCTCCCAATGACATCACTTCCTATTCCGGGCCCAATCTGTCACTTCTGGTTCCGGGCCTGATGACATCACGTCCGGTTTCCGGGGTCAATCACATCACATGCAGTTCCGGCCCCAGTCACGTCACGTCTGGTTCCGGCCCCGATGATGTCACTTCCGCTGCCAGGCTTTAAAACAACCTGTCTGTTGGACTGAAGTCTGTTAAGACCTGTACCATTTGAAAAACAACTTCAAATTTGGGAGTCTATTTCAAGTATAAAGGTGGCTGCACCCAAACCTTTCTCTGTGTCTTGTCAGAGGTGGCCTTAGGTATGTGCAAACTATGCACCTGCACAGGGCCGCCATGCCAATATATATTAAATATAAAACAGAAAGAGAAAATAACGACACAGCTGACAGCTGAAGTGAAGCTAGTACAAGTGGGCGAGTCGTCTTACAAGTTAATGTTTCACCGAGTTTTAATTAGGTATTAGTGTTAGCGCAATAGTCATAGTGAATATCTGGTCGGATAGGGGACACAAGACATTCGCATACCCATTCTAAGCAAAAGGAAGAGATTTCGAGTACACGAATCTGGTTATTTGAAACGAAAGAGAAAGGCAGCTCAGGAGGCTTTCATTGCGCCATAGGAAGGAGCAATCTTGAACTTTATCATAAGTTAAACTTCTTGTGTCATGAGCACGAGGCGGCTATGCAGTGTCCGCAATGGACGTGGCTATCCACCGTGCATAAGATACCATATTGACATTGGTGGGTGAAGGGGCCACCGATTCTTTCTCTGCCCAGGGCCGCCACGAGCCTAGAGATGCCCATGGTCTTGTGGAATCCATTCACAAATAATAATAATAATAAAAATCATCATCATTATTATTATCATTATTATTATTTACATTTATATAGCACTTTTCTAACTACTCAAAGCGCTTTTCCTAGTAAGTGGAGAGCCACTTCTGCCACCACCAACGTTCAGCATCTACCTGGACGATGCAATGGCAGCCACTTTTACGCCAGTACACTCACCACACATTAGCTGTTAGGTGGTGATGTAGTGAAAGAGAAAGTCAATTAGAGTCAGGGGATGATTAAGAGGCCAGAATGACCAGGCTGTGGAAGCCAGTTTATCCAGAACATCAGGATATGCCCTACTTTTTATAATGACTGCACAGGGATCTTTAATGACCACATAGAGTCCGGAGCTTGTATTTGTGTCTCATGCGAAGGATGGCATCGATTTTATGGCACAGTGTCCCTATCACTGGACTAGGGCATTGAGATCCACGTTCAGACCACAGGGTAAGTACCCCCTGCTTGCCTTGCCAAAACCTCTTCCAGCAGCAACCCAAGCTTTTCCTAGATGGTCTCCCATCCAAGTACAGGCCGGGCTGTAAACATGCTTAGCTTCAGTTGGATGACCTCTTCTGAAGTGCATGTATACAGTATATGTACAGTATTATCTTAAAAAATGATCAAATAGTATGAATCAATTTTGGAAACTCGCTTGTCAATTGTTTCCATATTTCTACAGCTGGACCACTCTCCGGAAAAGTGACTCACTTTGAGGTCAGATGCAATGACTTAGCACTGGAGCCTGAACCCTCCTCTGATACAATAGATTGCGGTAACTGCTCCAATTTCCGTTTTTTTTTTTTTTTAAAGCGATTCCTTGGTTGAGTTGGCTGTGTGCTTTGGATCATTGTGGTTTGAAAGATGAAATTCTTGTTTAACTTCATTTTTCTGGCAGAGGGCAGCAGGTTTCGATCCAAAACATCCTGACATTTGAAGCTATTCATTTTCCCTTTATATGCTGACCAAAGGCGCATTTCCTTAGCCAAACAGCACAACACTGTCGCCACCACGTTTCATTTTATCCTCATTTGGTGCGTTCACATATCATGAGAAAAGAAGCTTTTGTCATTCTCATTTCCGTCTCTCTGTCTGTCCGTCTGTCCCAGTATCTTACCATTATTAGCAAGGATGGAGGAGGATTACGGTTTGCTCAATATGATTACTTAGTGGTATAACACACAAAAGACTGAGCTCACATCGTGGTTTATCCCAAACCAGATGAACAACTTCTTTAACAGGTTTGACCACCCTAACCCACTCTCACCTCGGAGTACTGCACCCTCCTAACATCCTTCTACTGATACCAGCATAGGAGAGACATCCCCACCAACAATTACGGCAGCGCAGGTGAGCAGAGAGCTGAGCAGACTTCGTGCCAGCAAAGCAGCGGGTCCAGATGGAGTATCGCCACGACTGCTGAAGGCCTGTGTGCTGGAACTGGGGAGTCCTCTACAGTGCACCTTCAACCTGAGCCTGGAACAGGGGAAAGTCCCGAGGCTTTGGAAAATTATCTTATATCACCCCAGTCCCAAAGGTATCACGTCCTGGTGAGCTGAATGACTTCCGGCCTGACATGACATCACATGTGATGAAGACCATGGAGCGGCTGCTGCTTCACCACCTGAAGCCACAGGTCTGTCACGCCCTCGACCCTCTGCAGTTCATATACCAGGAGAAGGTGGGAGCGGAGGATGCCATCATCTATATGCTACACCGATCCCTCTCCCACTTGGACAGAGGCAGTGGTGTTGTAAGAATCATGTTTCTGGACTTCTCTTGCACCTTCAACACCATCCAACCTCTGCTCCTTAGGGACAAGCTGACAGAGATGGGAGTAGATTCACACCTGGTGGCATGGATCGTGGACTATCTTACAGACATACCTCAGTATGTGCGTCTCGGGAACTACAAGTCTGACATTGTGGTCAGCAATACAGGAGTGCCGCAGGGGACTGGACTTTCTCTGGTCTTGTTCAGCCAACATACATCAGACTTCCAATACAACTCGGAGTCCTGCCACGTGCAAAAGTTCGCTGATGACACTGCTATCGTGGGCGGCATCAGGAGTGGACAGGAGGAGGAGTACAGGAAGCTAATCAAGGACTTTGTTAAATAGTGCAACTCAAACCACCTAAACCTGAACACCAGCAAGACCAAGGAACTGGTAGTGGGACCCTGTGATCATCAAAGGTGACTGTGCAGAGGGTGCAGACCTATAAATACCTGGGAGTGCAGCTGGATGATAAATTGGACTGGACTGCCTATACTGATGCTCTGTGTAAGAAAGTTCAGAGCCGACTATACTTCATTAGAAGGATGGCGTCCTTCAACATCTGGAATAAGATGCTGCAGATGTTCTACCAGACGGTTGTGGTGAGCACCTTCTTCTACGCGGTGATGTGCTAGGGAGGCAGCATAAAGACGAAGGATGCCTCACACCTGAACAAACTTGTGAGGAAGGCAGGCTCTACTGTAGGAATAAAGCTGGACAGTTTGACATCCGTGGCAGCGTGACGGGCGCTAAGCAGGCTCCTGTCAATCATGAATAATCCACTGGATTATAACAGGATCATCTCCAGACAGAGGAGCAGCTTCAGTGACAGACTGCTGTCACCATCCTGCTCCACTGACAGACTGAGGAGACCCCACACTATGAGACTCTTCAGTTACACCCGGTGGGGTAAACGTTAACATTATACAAAGTTATTGTCTGCTTTTACATTCATTTTATTACTCTTTAATTTAATATTGTTTTTTGTATCAGTATACTGCTGCTGGATTATGTGAATTTCCCCTTGGGATTAATAAAGTATCTATCTATCTATCTATCTATCTATCTATCTATCTATCTATCTATCTATCTATCTATCTATCTATCTATCTATCTATCTAACTGAAGGGCCTCTTTTACTCCCGTGTATCTCCTGTCTGGAATTAAAATCTTTAAGATTACACAAGACTGACGTTGTCTACTTATTCACATCTTATTCTTCAGCCACGTTAAGATTCCTGTCACCTGTCATATTCTTTGCAATAAAATAAATCAGCTCCTTTCCAAGTTCTTACCTTTTTATATAATTTTAACAAATTACTGTGTTTTAGTAGTCCTTACCACTTTGATCTGGTTATGGATGTGTTGACCTGTGAGATAAAAGACCAATCCCCCCAAGTTATGACATTGTATCGTGTAGCACCAGAAAAAGGTAATTAGAGAGGACGTTAGAAGACTGAGGGTTGAAGATACAGTTGTGCTTGAAAGTTTGTGAACCCTTTAGAATTTTCTATATTTCTGCATAAGTACGACCTAAAACATCATCAGATTTTCACTCAAGTCCTCAAAGTAGATAAAGAGAAACCAGTTAAACAAATGAGACAAAAATATTAGACTTGGTCATTTATTTATTGAGGAAAATGATCGAATATTACATATTTGTGAGGGGCAAAAGTATGTGAACCTCACGGATTAGCAGTTAGTTTGAAGGTGAAATTCGAGTCCGGTGTTTTCAATCAATGGGATGCCAATCAGGTGTGAGTGGGCACCCTGTGTTATTTAAAGAACAGGATCTATCAAAGTCTGCTCTTCACAACACATGTTTGTGGAAGTGTATCATGGCACCAACAAAGGAGATTTCTGAGGACCTCACAAAAAGAGTTGTTGATGCTCATCAGGCAAGAAAAGGTTATAAAACCATCTCTAAAGAGTTTGGACTCCACCAATCGACAGTCAGACAGATTGTGTACAAATGGAGGAAATTCAAGACCATTGTTACCCTCCCCAGCAGTGGTCGACCAACAAAGATCACTCCAAGAGCAAGTCGGTGAGGTCACAAAGGATCCCAGGGTAACTTCTAAGCAACTGAAGGCCTCTCTCACATTGGCTGATGTTCATGTTCATGAGTCCACCATCAGGACAACACTCAACAACAATGGTGTGCATGGCAGGGTTGCAAGGAGAAAGCCACTGCTCTCCAAAAAAAACATTGCTGCTCGTCTGCAGTTTGCTAAAGATCACGTGGACAAACCAGAAGGCTATTGGAAGAATGTTTTGTGGACGGATGAGACCAAAATAGAACTTTTTGGTTTAAATGAAAAGCGTTATGTTTGGAGAAAGGAAAACACTGCATTCCAGTATAAGAACCTTATCCCATCTGTGAAACATGGTGGTGGTAGTATCATGGTGTGGGCCTTTTTTGCTGCATCTGGGCCAGGACAGCTTGCCTTCAGTGATAGAACAATGAATTCTGAATCATATCAGAGAATTCTAAAGGAAAATGTCAGGACATCTGTCCATGAACTGAATCTCAAGAGAAGGTGGGTCACTCAGCGAGACAACGACCCTAAGCACACAAGTCGTTTTACCAAAGAATGGTTAAAGAAGAATAAAGTGAATGTTCTGGAATGGCCAAGTCAAAGTCCTGACCTTAATCCAATCGAAATGTTATGGAAGGACCTGAAGTGAGCAGTTCATGTGAGAAAACCCACCAACATCCCAGAGTTGAAGCTGTTCTGTACGGAGGAATGGACTAAAATTCCTCCAAGCCGGTGTGCAGGAATGATCAAAAGTTACCGGAAACGTTTATTTGCAGTTATTTGGGGGGGGATGTCACACCAGATACTGAAAGCAAAGGTTCAAATACTTTTGCCACTCACAAATATGTAATATTCGATAATTTTCCTTAATAAATAAATGACCAAGTATAATATTTTTGTCTCATTTGTTTAACCGGTTTCTGTTTATCTACTTTTAGGACTTGAGTGAAAATCTGATGATGTTTTAGGTCGTATTTATGCAGAAATACAGAAAATTCTAAAGGGTTCACAAACTTTCAAGCACAACTGTAAATAGGAAGAAGAAGACAGAATATTTGAGGTTTAATGATGATCAGAATTCAGACGTTAGCCTGCAGGGAGAGCTACTGAACAGAGTCGATAAATGTCAATATTTACGATCAGTGGAAGCCCAAGATGGACAACTGGATGAAGAAGTAACCCATAGAGTGCACTGTGGATGGAACAACTTAAAGAAGTTATCACAAGTATTGTGTGATTGAAGAATGAATTCGAAGGTTAAAGGTGAGGTTTATATGGCCAACAATAAAGCACGGAGCTGAGACTTGGGTAGTAAAGACAGCGCAGGAGAAGAAGTGAGATGTGGCAGAAATGAGAACGTGAAGATGGACATGTGCAGTTACAAAGAAGTGCAGAATAATAAATGAGACAATCGGAGGTACAGCAAAAGCAAGGGGAGATATCTAAGAAAGTACAGGAGAGGAGGTTAAAGTGGTGTGGGCGTGTGATGAGGAGAGATGATGAAGATGGGCAAAAGAATGAAAATACGGGGGAAAAGAAAGCGAGGGAGGCCAAAGTAAAGGTGGATGGATAAAGTAAAAGAAGATCTGAAGGAAAAGGGTCTGACTGGGGAGGAGGTGCAGGACTGAGCTGTTTGGAGAAGACTGATCAAGAACATTGATCCCACAGAAAAGTGGGAAACGATGAAGAGGAAGACGAGGGAGAAGACTGTTTTAACTAATATCAATAGCTAGATGGGGAACTTATTCCAGTTGCTTTACTCAGTTCACAGGTAATATTGAACTGACTGTTATTCTAGTAATTTTAAAATATATTTTTTCAATTGCTAATTATTGAATAGGACTTTTCAAAAATGTTATTTTCAAGAGAACTAAACGAGTCACAGACCCTCCACTACTAACACACCGCAGTCAAAGCTATTTTCACATTACTTGAATTGCAGTCTACTGTGCATGAAAAGCTATTAAGCTGCCACAAGCATCTTGGTGCTCCATTTTTAACTCCTGTCACGCATGTACGTGTGAGAATCACCAGGAAATACCACCCTGGGTCGAGAGGGGGTGCTCCACGCTAACCTTCGCCTCTTCTTCTTCCTCCGCAACAGCGAGAAGATGCTCAGTGAGGGCACCTGACCCAATCCCTTCCAGCCTTCCGGCTTTAAAACCCACCTCTGCCAAAGAAAGGGAAATAGTTTTTGAGTCGACTGCAGTTATACGCACAACAATAACACGCACGTAATAGTTCATGGACTTTGTCTCAGCTGTTTTGGAGTGACACCTTTTATGCTCAATCACACCTCCCATTACGACTATCCTTTGACTGAGGGATGAAACCAAAATACCCGATGCCAACCCACACATAGAACTTGCTTACAAGCAAGGAACAAAGGAAGTGAATACAAGCCAAATGACGGAGTCACTCGGATGTGATCGGAGAAGGCAGGCTAGTGAAGGCATTGAACGTGACTAATTAATAAGGCCTCTACTGCAAACCCCACCCTCCACACCACCAGATTACATTGCAGGAATAGTGAGTCCACTTAATGGAGAAATTAAAAAAAAAAAAATAAATGGTGGAGACAGGGGACACAAACTCAAAGAGATCAGGCAGGAATACAAAGATCCTCATTAGGCGAGCAAATGGGATTAGACATGGGCTTTCCTGAAATGTGCCGGCACACTGAAAGATCCCAAGTTTTTATCTTGTTATGGCATGTTGACAAGAACAGCTGCGCTCCCTGCACTGCTCCGTTCACAATGTGTCGCGACTCTTGGTTTGTGCAGTGGCTCGTGGAAATTCGGCCTGATTACTGACAGCCGCTATTCCCACTCCGAATACAATCATGCTGCTGCTTTCACTTCAGGGCAAATAATAATAATAATAATAGCAATAATAATAATAATACTTGTCACATCCTGCTCACCACTCCGTTGTGTCTCATTGCTGTATTTAAGTTAAAGGATTACAAAAGACAGTGAATGGCGATAGACTGACTAGCACCCTCATCGGCCTAGCACAAGGATGCATCAGAAGAGCACAGTTTAAACCCTGGGCAGGATTTTTAAGAATGTTATGTTTTCTAAACCCTATTCTGATATCTAACTGAACAGTAGGGGGCACTGTTTATTGTTCTCGAGAAACATCAGAAAACTTATTGATAAAGTACAAGTAGCAAAATACCTCATTTCTGTTAAATCGTGGGACATCAATAAATTCATTGATATAGTATATGGAGGAAAATTCCTCATTTCAGTTAAATACTAAATGACATTACATATTTCATTTAAATAGTAAATCACGTATTTGAAGGACATCGATAAATTCATTAATCTATACTAATAAAAGGCAAAGCCCTCACTGACTTACTGACTCTCACTCACTCACTGACTCACTGACTCATCACTAATTCTCCAACTTCCCGTGTAGGTAGAAGGCTGAAATTTGGCAGGCTCATTCCTTACAGCTTACATACAAAAGTTGGGCAGGTTTTATTTTGAAATTCTACACGTAACGGTCATAACTGGAACCTATTTTTCTCCATATACTGTAATGGAGTTCAGCTCGATGGCCGTGGGGGGTGGAGTTTCGTGTGACATCATCACTCCTCCCACGTAATCACGCAGTACGTAGAAAACCAGGAAGACCTCCAAAAAGCGCAGAAGAAAACATGCATTATACAATTGAGAAGGCAGCGAAACAATAAGAAGCGAGTGAGTGACACATACAAGCATATTCATAAGTGCAGCTAATGCGGAAACAAAGCACGTTGTAAACCATAAGTTTAAATTAAGTTTATAGACAGGCTGCCGCTGGCGTTTGTCATGCCCACGACTAATGCGGGATACAAGTTTAATGAGAGGACGCAGGGTATAAACGAGAGTTTTGATCACTTTGTAACTAAGTTAAAATTGCTGGTGAAGGGCTGTGCTTATGCAAATACCGAGAGACTGTGTTTGTGGAGGGATTGACAGTTGAGGCGGGTGGGGGAGTCACGTCATCATCTCCCCTCCCATTCACCTCATTTCGCTCTGAGCTGAGCTCCGCGGCTAACGCACGAAGTGTTACGGAAGCGACTTTGTGATGCTGCCATCAAATACTCACAGAAAAATCCACAAGTTAATACACACGCTGTCTCTAGAGTTTCTCCACACTGAATCCTCCAGGCACTACTTACAAAAGGTTACATTGACAATCATGTTAATGCTATTTTTAAAATGTTTCCTTTTCTTAGCACAAGACAGCTGAGAAGCTTCGATGCATGTGCTCCATAACGTGTTAAAAAATAACGCATTTAATCACACTTTGCATTCCAAGCAAAGGGGAACTTCTCTCAATGCATGATTTCCTGGTACACCGATTACATTGATACACACATCAGAGCTTCAAAAATATAAGAGTCGGAAGAGAGCACGTTGCTAGGACTGATCGGAGGCAAATTTCATTTCAAAAGACTACCCGACGGAAGCCTTGATAAAAGCGTGGTTTTGTGCAAACTGTGCAAAAAGGAGAGTGCATAACACAAAGGTGAAGCTGGTCAAATTAACTTTTATGTTTCGGCCTTATTTTTTTAAGATGAAAAACTGCACTTTATGTTGAAATTTTTCTTATTATTATTTAAAGACAATACCATTCTGAACATGTACTTAAAGTACTTAGAATACCTCTTTATTTAGCCACGGATGATGATTCTGATTTGAATTGAAATGCAGTTTAAATGCATATTTTTTTCAGAAATTAAAAGAGCTTGAGTTTACAATATTCATGTCCATGTCTATTATTTGATTCTGTCGCCCACTAAAACCCTTTTAAATAAAAAAAAACATTTGGGCTTTGGCGCAAATTTATGTGTGCAATTACATGCAATGAATCAAGATTAATTAATTACAAAGCCTCTAATTAATTAGATTCATTTTTTTAATCGACTCCCACCCCTAATATATATATATATATATATATGTGTATATATGTACATATGTATATGCATATATATGTATATATTGTGAACGCTGGCCCGGGCACACACAGATGGACATCGTATGTTCACCCAACACACGTTTATTTAAAGTATTATTTACAATATTTGCTTCAGTGCACTTCCCAGTGCCTCCAGCACCGTTCCCCCAATGTCCAGGGCACACAATCAAATCGCCTTTCTCCTGGCCGCCTCCAGTCCTCTCTCCAGCTCCTTAAATAGGAACCCGGATGGGTTCCAGCTGCTTCCCGGCACTCCTCCACAGACACGCCCCTCCAGGTGTCCCCTGTCTTCTTCCCCCCAGCACTTCCTCGTGTGGCGGAAGTGCTGGGCTCCAGGGTTGTTCAGGCAACGGGGCGCCGCCTGGCGATGGCCACGGGCCCCTACAGGGCTGGGCTTCCAAGCCCTTTACCCGTGGCCCCCAACATAACCAGGGTGGTTGCCCCCTCGCGGTCTGGAGGAGGTACAAGCCTTCCTCCGGTCCTCCTGGGTGTCCCGGCCGGGATGCCACAATATATATATATGTGTGTGTGTGTGTGTGAATGTATGTATATATATATATATATGTATATATATATATATATATATATATATATATATATATATATATACTGCTCAAAAGAATTAAAGGAACACTTTTTAATCAGAGTATAGCATAAAGTCAATGAAACTTATGGGATATTAATCTGGTCAGTTAAGTAGCAGAGGGGTTGTTAATCAGTTTCAGCTGCTGTGGTGTTAATGAAATTAACAACAGATGCACTAGAGGGGCAACAATGAGATGACCCCAAAACAGGAATGGTTTAACAGGTGGAGGCCACTGACATTTTTCCCTCCTCATCTTTTCTGACTGTTTCTTCACTAGTTTTGCATTTGGCTACAGTCAGTGTCACTACTGGTAGCATGAGGCATACCTGGACCCTACAGAGGTTGCACAGGTAGTCCAACTTCTCCAGGATGGCACATCAATACGTGTCATTGCCAGAAGGTTTGCTGTGTCTCCCTGCACAGTCTCAAGGGCATGGAGGAGATTCTAGGAGACAAGCAGTTACTCTAGGAGAGCTGGAGAGGGCCATAGAAGGTCCATAACCCATCAGCAGGACCAGTATCTGCTCCTTTGGGCAAGGAGGAACAGGATGAGCACTGCCAGAGCCCTACAAAATGACCTCCAGCAGGCCACTGGTGTGAATGTCTCTGACCAAACAACCAGAAAGACTTCATGAGGGTGACCCAAGGGCCCCATGTCCTCTAATGGGCCCTGAGCTCACTGCCCAGCAGCATGCAGCTCGATTGGCATTCGCCATAGAATACCAGAATTGGCAGATGCACCACTGGTGCCCTGTGCTTTTACAGATGAGAGCAGGTTCACCCTGAGCACGTGACAGAAGTGAAAGGGTCTGGAGAAGCCATGGAGAACATTATGCTGCCTGTAACATCATTCAGCATGAGCAGTTTGGTGGTGGGTTAATGATTGTCTGGGGAGGCATATCCATGGAGGGTCACACAGACCGCTACAGGCTTGACAAAGGCACCTTGGCTGCCATTAGGTATCAGGATGAAATCCTTGGACCCATTGTCAGACCCTATGCTGGTACAGTGGCTCCTGGTGCACGACAATTCCTGGCCTCATGTGGTGAGAGTATGCAGGCAGTTCCTGGAGGATGAAGGAATTGATACCATTGACTGGCCACCACACTTTCCTGACCTAAATCCAATAGAACACCTCTGGGACATTATGTTTTGGTCCATCCAATGCCACCAGGTTGCACCTCAGACTGTCCAGGAGCTCAGTGATGCCCTGGTCCAGATCTGGGAGGAGATCCCCACAACACCATCTGTCATCTCATTAGAAGCATGCACCGATGTTGTCAGGCATGTATACAAGAACACAGGGGCCATACAAAGTGCTGCATAATTTGAGTTGCTGCAATTAAATTTTGGCAAAATGGACTAGCCTGCCACATAATTTTTCACTCTGATTTTTGGGGCGTCTTTGAATTCAGGGCTCTGTAGGTTGATCATTTTCATTTCCATCAAACGATGTGGCATCCTTTCGTTCCTAACACATTACCCAGTCTATATCAGTATAGATATCCAGGAGGATTTCTTTTTCCCATTGAGATCTGATGTGTTTTCAAAGTGTTCCTTTAATTTTTTCAGCAGTTTATATATATACACACACACATATATATATATACATATGTATGCATATATATGTATATATATATGTGGATGTATATATATATATATATACTGTATATATGTGTGTATATGTATATATATATGTTTGTGTGTGAGTGTATGACAGCAACACTCATGACAATGACAATGTCAATCATGTTACGTTATTATTAATGTTTCCTTTTCTTTTTCATTATTTCTTAAACACACTACTTCTCCACTGTGAAGCGCGGGTTTTTTGCTAGTAAACTATAAGTAGCAAAACTGCCTATTTCATTTAAATAGTAAATTATTTATATATATAATTGGGCAGCAGTAGTGTTGCTGCCTCACAATTAGGAGACCCAGGTTCGCTTCCCGTGTCCTCCCTGCGTTGAGTTTGCATGTTCTCCCCATGTCTGTGTGGGTTTCCTCCGGGTACTCCGGTTTCCTCCCACAGTCCAAAGACATGCAGGTTTGGTGCATTGGTGATTCTAAATTGTTCCTAGTGTGTGCTTGGTGTGTGTGTGTGTGCCCTGCGGTGGGCTGGCACCCTGCCCGGGGTTTGTTCCTGCCTTGCGCCTTGTGTTGGCTGGGTTTGGCTCCAGCAGACCCCCGTGACCCTGTAGTTAGGATATAGCGGGTTGGATAAGGGATGGATGGATGGAATATATATAATCCAACATCTGTATGTCTGTCTGCTTTTCAAGATACAACTAGTTAACGAATTTAGATCTTTTTTTTTTCTATAATTTGCTTAAACATTCCAGTTGTTGATCGTGCTAAGTATCATAGTTCACTTGCGGGAGCAATTTATTTGCACAAATGTGAAAGAAGCACAGTGGTCCGAGAGGAGGGAGGGCGGAGCCTTCCTCACTCATGCGCCAGCCTTGAGGCGTATCTTACAACCACTTAGCTAGCAAACGATAGAACTACTTAACGGATTTAGATCAGACTTTTCTCTAGAATTTGCTTGAACATTCCGGTTCATTTTGCGACCTCTCTCATCGTGCTGTTTATCAAAGTTTGCTCGCCGTACCAATTTATTTGTGCGAATCCGAGAGACACGCAGCGGGCCAAGAGGAGGGAGGCGGGGCCCTCCTCACTCAATCATTAGCCTCGGGGTGTGTAAATTACATCCGCTTAGCTAGCGAACGAGAGAACTACTTAACGGATTTAGATTGTGTTTTCTTCTAGAATTTGCTTGAACATTCCAGTTGATTTTGCGACTTCTCTCATCACGCTAAGAATCATAGTTCGCTTGCGGGAGCGATATCTTCACGTGAATCCAAGAGAGAGGCATTTCTAACCCTGTCCATCCTTGTCACACCCAATGCCAATCTTAGCATCTTAACTCTGCCACCTCCAGCTCTGTCTCCTGTTTTTTTTTTTAATCTTTGATTAATTTTATTAAAAACGCTGAGCACTCTTGCACCTACTTGCTGAATGTGTGTGTGTCCTCATTTGCCCGGCTCAAATCGCTACATGACTATCGACGGTTTTGGGTCCAAGAGGCTCCAGTGAGCAACAAGGAAGCATGGGAGCCAACCCGGACCATCACAGTCCCAGTGAGTCCACAGTATGAGTGACTGAAATGGTTGTGCGCATGTTTGCCGCTCATGCTTGTCTGTACAAAGAGCAGCTTGTTGGTCTAAACAAACTTACACATACCACATGACAAAATATTTCGAAAAAACAAACATGCAATATCTCCAATATCTTTGATGAAGCAAATAAATAACAGAAAATATTCGCGTGAATCCAAGACAGAGTTTGCCGGCCGAGGGGATGGGGAAACATGACGTCAGGAGTAGGGAGCCGGGTGGGGTCCTCCTCGCTGTCCTGTTTCACTAATACATGGGCGAGGCCGCGGGGGACGGCTAGTTTATTAATATTTTTTCAAGCATGATAGCACTGCTGATTGCCCCTGTCTTGTGCCCAGGGGGTTGATGGATGTGTGCTTGGAACTGCCTACCTGTTAAACTAGGATATCCTGACTTCATTTGTACGAGCACATTTAGACTAGAGAATTAGGTCATACTGTATATAACATTTTACTTTATGTTTTGTTCACTGGTAACGCATGAGTTTACATATGAGAAGTCTTTAATTTATTATACTTAGGACTTTTAAAATTCTGAACTTCCTTGGGACTTTACATAATATTCCATTCAGGGGTGTGTTTCTAGAGTATATCATTTATCTAAAGCTGATTGGTGAAAATTAAAATATATTCAAATATGTTATTTACATAAACCTAACCGATAAAAGGAAGCATTCTGTTAGATCTCTTCAGTTTGCCACGATGCTTTGAAGAAGGCACGTGGGGCTCCACTTGTAGGTGCAAATAAAGGTCGGCCATGTTTGAAATTCACATATAATGGTAGCTCAAGTCTCTTTTTTGTTTCATTTTTTCCACAACAATAGGATAGGCTCAGGCTTTCCCATGACTACGGTCTGTACAAGTGGTTTTAGAAAATGGATGTACAGTATCTAGCTGTCACTTTAGTCCACAGTAATTTATAAATTCTAACTATGTGATACAACTGTGGAATGGAATGTGGCTCGCCATGACCCTGTGATGGAATAGGTGGGGTTGGAAAGTGAATGAATGAATGAACTGCTTCCATTATTATTCCTTTGTAGTCTCTGGCCATTGAAATGACTCAACTCACTTCATTTTTGATATGCTTTTCCAGCTAAGGGTCACGAGGACAGCATGGAGATCATAGCAGCACAAGCCACCCTATCTTAAGTAGCTTTTTCCGCTTCATCCAGGGGAATTCCAGATATTGCGATGAGTCAGAAATGGCGGTTGAACAAGAATCCTTGTGATTTACCGCCAGCTACTTTGGCTCTAACAAGTCCTCCTTTCGCCAATAATAATGTAGAGCGGCCAAATACAAAATGTGTGATTTTAACAAAGACGATTCGATTTAGAATTAGGCACCAACATTCTGATCACATTTCTAAATTGATAGTTGACCCCGTTTTGATTGATTGATAACTCTTAAATCATTAAATGATCTTATTAATAATTCAGAAAATAATGCAAGGATAATACATCTCTCATTGTGGACTGGTCTGCCTGCTACTATAAGAGATGCCCCTTCGGTCTCAGCTTTCAAATCCTCACAACTTCAGTTTAGTACACCCTGACTAGAGCTGCTGATTAACTGTGCAGACTGCATCTCTGTTGTTAGTCATTAGCACTAAAACATAAGTAATGTGATAGTTAGAATTTGTTATCGGCCCTCATCTATTCTGCTTCTCTTCTCGGTACTCAAATGTGGCACTTGGTGCCCACTGCCCACCTGCCAAGTTGTTTTGCCTACCTAAGGTAAAGTCATCTCTGATAGAGGATCACAGGAATCATCGGGTAGAGGGGTCCTTACATCAGGTTAGCTGGCCCGAAGCTGATTCAGCTGTGAAATTTCATTTCCAACAGGGGGAGGCAGCTTGATGGCTGAGGTCTCCAGGACTCTACACAAATCCAGATTCTATTATGGGATATCATCTACTGTTGAATTCTGCTCTGTACTTGTAAGATTTCTATTGCACTATTACATTGTATTGATGATTACTTGTGCTCTGTTCTGTGTATTGTATTGTATTGACCCCCTTCTTTTTGACACCCACTGCACACCCAACCTACCTGGAAAGGGGTCTCTCTTTGAACTGCCTTTCCTGAGGTTTCTTAAATTTTTTCCCTTTTTTGGGGAGTTTTTTCTTGTCTTCTTAGAGAGTCAAGGCTGGGGGGCTGTCAAAAGGCAGGTCCTGTTAAAGCCCTTTGCGGTACTCCTTGTGTGATTTTTAGCTATACAGAAATAAATTGTATCGTATTGTATTATATTGTAAGAGGAGACATCAGTTGTAGAAACGAGGCACGAGGACTGAGATTTTGAATGATTTCCTGCTTTAGAATTTTAACCTCAATTTAGATAGGATATTGTCACACACTTGGGCTTGGGAGGCAGCTAATAGGACCAAATGAAGGTAATTCCACACCAAGCCAGGAGGCGGCGGGGTGCGCTAATCCTTTCTCTGTTATCCCTGCAGATCAAACATGGGAAATTCTACCTGATTCTGACCATAAAGGTGTCACTTCCGGGTCTGGCTATGCCACTTCCTGTCCCTTTGAAGATGTAATTTCCTGTCAGATACTTTAAAACCCAGACCACTTCCCGTTTCCAGTCAGTCAGTGTTGGACTCAACTCTGTTCACGTCTGTGCAACTCATTTTGCCTTTTGAAGCCAGGGCTCAAGTATACGGCTGGCTGTCCCACACCTTTTTTTTCTTTGTGTCGAGGCTATTTATTTCACAATATCTATTAATAGATTGTTTTTAACCTTCACAGTCACATGCATTATTTTATTGGATTAATTTTTATTTTAAAATTTGATGCACTGCACTATTTATTTGGGACACTGCTTTTTTAATCTTTGATTCTTCTTCTTCCTCTTTTGGCTGCTCCCGTTAGGGTCGCCACAGTGGATTATCTTTTTCCATCTCTACCTGTCCTTGTCATCTTGCTCTGTCACACCCATCACCAGCATGTCCTCCCTCACCACATCCATAAACCTTCTCTTAGGCCTTCCTCTCTTCCTCTTACTTGGCAGCTCTATCCTTAGTACTCTTCTCTCAGTATACCCCTCATCTCTCCTCTGCACATGTCCAAACCAACACAATCTCACCTCTCTGACTTTGTCTCCCAACCGTCCAACTTGAGCTGACCCTCTAATGTCCTCATTTCTAATCCTGTCTCTCTCTCTCTATATATATATATATATATTATAATCGGGCACGGTGGCGCAGTGGTAGCGCTGCTGCCTTGCAGTTAGGAGACCCAGGTTTGCTTCCCAGGTCCTCCCTGTGTGGAGTTTGCATGTTCTCCCCATGTCTGCATGGGTTTCCTCCCACAGGATTTGCTTAAACATTCAAGTTGTTGATCGCACTAAGTATCATAGTTCACTTGCAGGAGCGATTTATTTGCACAAATGTGAAAGAGATGCAGCGGTCTGTCGAGGGCTTTTCAGGGCGTTTAGAGTAACTTACATCTACTTAGCTAGCGAACGAGAAAACTACTTTTAAATCAGGCTTTTCTCTAGAATTTGCTTGAACATTCCGGTTCATTTTGTGACCTCTCTCATCGTGCTAAGAATAATAGTTCGCTTGCGGAAGCGATATCTTCACGTGAATCCAAGAGAGAGGCATTTCTAACCCTGTCCATCCTTGTCACACCCAATGCCAATCTTAGCATCTTAACTCTGCCACCTCCAGCTCTGTCTCCTGTTTTTTTTTTCTTTGATTAATTTTATTAAAAACGCTGAGCACTCTTGCACCTACTTGCTGAATGTGTGTGTGTCCTCATTTGCCCGGCTCAAAACGCTACATGAATATTGACGGATTTGGGTCCAAGAGGCTCCAGTGAGCAACAAGGAAGCATTGAGCCAGCCTGGACCATCACAGTCCCATAGCCAATCTGTATGAGCAATTCAGTATGAGTGACTGAAATGGTCGTGCGCGTGTTTGCTGCTTATGCTTGTCTGTACAAACAGCAGCTTGTTGGTCTAAACAAACTTACACATACCACATGACAAAATATTTTTCGAAAAAACAAACATGCAATATCTCCAATATCTTTGATGAAACAATTAAATAACAGAAAATATTCTAACTTTCAAATCAGTTGCACCCCAACGTTATGCAATGTGGTCAGTTGTCATGTGCGCCTGGGGATCACCTTCCTGGCTCTGCTAAGGTAAGTGGTAGCACAATGGGACAAGATGGGAACGCTCACAATAACAGCTTCTCCCTTTTCACCTGCAGCTCAGAAAAGCCACCAGGAGAGGACAAATGACCTGACTGTGGGTTCACCGAAAATCTTGAAATGCACGTAACGTACTATTTTAAAATTTAGATTCTTCTGGACTTTTCAAGTAGAGTAATCCCTTGCGAAAATGTCACTAATCACTCATCACTAATTCTCTAACTTCCCGTGTAGGTAGAAGGCTGACCCCATCTTCATGAAATTTGGTAGGCGGCTTCCCTGCGCTAACAGAAACCAATGTACGTACTTATTTCGTGGTATGACTCCACTGTTGGCCATATTGAACTTTCCAACGTCACTAATTCTCCAACTTCCCGCGTAGGTAGCAGTCTGAACTTTGGCAGGCTCATTCCTTACAGCTTACTTACAAAAGTTAAGCAGGTTTCATTTTGAAATTCTACACGTAACCATCATAACAGTTGACAATGTTCGCCATGATGAACTTTCTCATTTATAGCCCCATCTTCACGAAATTTGGTAGGTGGCTTCCCTATGCTAACCAAAACCGATGTACGGACTTATTTCAGTGGTATGATGCCACGTTCGGCCGCCATATAGAACTTTCCAGTGTCACTAATTCTCCAACCTGCTGTGTAGGTAGAATGCTGAAATTTGGGAGGCTCATTCCTTACAGCTTACTTACAAAAGTTAAGCAGGTTTCATTTCGAAATTCTATGTGTAACGGTCATAACGGTCGACAACGTCCACCATGTTGAAGTTTCTTATTTATGGCCCCATCTTCACGAAATTTGGTAGGTGGCTTCCCTGCGCTAACAGAAATCAATGTACGTACTTATTTCGTGGTATGATGCCAATGTCGGCCACCATATTGAATTTTTCAACGGTCTTTGTTACTTATGGGCCCATCTTCAAGAAATTTGGTACGCGGGTTCCCAACGCTAACTGAATCCTACTTACGCATATATATCGTCCATAGCCTACAGCTCGGTCACCGTGTGAGGCGGCGTTGGGTCCCTCATCCCAAACGCCTCCCATGTTGTTGGCTGCCTGCCTATATAAGGCCGTCCGTCGCTCCAGTCTCTACATCCCTTCCTTGCTTCGCCACGGGATTCACGTCTCCCTGCTGATAACTACAGCCATTTTATTTAATCCACGGCTTCTCTGCTGTTTTATTGTTCGTTTATTATGATTATAGTTATTGTGTAGGTATTTTAGACTTACTATACATTGTTCAGGTACCCATTTCCATTATCATTCTAACTGTACCCCCATTAACATGATTATCGAGGTGATCACCATCGATCAAAGAACTGTCACTTACTGAGTGGTTTCCATGCCCAGAGATGGCACCTGCCTTTTCCATTCTCTGTGTTACATATTGCACGGCCATATCAGGCTCACTCTTGATATCCGGAGGAACATTGTGTCTTATGTATTGAATGACTGGGACAGGTTCAAGGTGTGGACTGATGACGGTACAGGAGATAATTATACTACACAGGAGCACTAGAAGAGTGAAATGCTTAAGCCCTTCACCTATGGATCTGCATGTGAGTTGATGGCTGCCGCTGAATTGTTCGGTTGTCGCTTTCAAGTGTACCAAATGGCCAAATATTTTACACCTTTCGACAACCGCCAATGCCTCTTAAACATCTTAGATTTACAAGTGACGATTTCAGTGGTGGACACTTTGATGTTTATGAATGTTTAAACTCTCAAAAGCTGGATGTGAAGTTATCGATGAAACCGGTTGTATGCTTACAGCGCTTGACAGATGTCGAATGTCACTTCAACACAAGTCCTACAAATACTGTCGTAATTGAAACAAACCATGAAACTCAAACCGATTATGACAGCAGCAATCCAAGCTGTGAGATTTGAGACAAGATTACTGTTCACATGGCCAACTGTATGTTACATGCTCAAGAGTAAGCTCAGCGCACAGCTTGGTCATATTACAACCGGAGGGCCGAACTCACAATGTGGTATACAAAGAGATCCTTAACAAATAATTATTGGTATATTTTCCCTGAGTTTAAAAAGGTTTAATTTTCTTCTTAATAAAATTTTTAAGGCAGTACTTCGTCGCTGCAAAGCGCAGGTATTTGCTAGTATCTAAATATATATCACAGATTTTTCGCTGGTTCGCGTATTTCTGCGGACAATGGGTCTTTTAATTTATGGTACATGCTTCCTCAGTTTGTTTGCCCAGTTGATTTCATACAAGGGATGCTATTGGCAGATGGCTGAGAAGCTACCC
This sequence comes from Polypterus senegalus, assembly GCF_016835505.1. Taxonomy (NCBI): domain Eukaryota; kingdom Metazoa; phylum Chordata; class Cladistia; order Polypteriformes; family Polypteridae; genus Polypterus; species Polypterus senegalus. The sequence continues at coordinate 11,643,354 of NC_053162.1, forward strand.
AATCAGAGCACGTATTACATATTAAATGAAACTCCTCAATGATATACGATATGCTTCCCGCGCGGTGCCTCGCACACTTAAAAGTTCTAGCAGCACGTATTGATTTTTGATTGTTTGCTTTTCTTGTTCTCTCTCACCCTCTCTGACGTTCTCTGCTCGTGACGGAGGGGGTGTGAGCAGAGGGGCTGTTTGCACAGAGGCTGTTTGCCTAGAGGATACGGATGCTCCTGTACAAAATGCTGAAAGACTACCGTCACATTGATCCCTTCATTGCAGCTGCTTTATCACGATGCTTCGCATACTTAAAAGCCCAAACAGCCCTATTGATCTTTTGATTGTTTGCTTTTCTCTTTCTCTCTCGCTCTCTCTGACATTCTCTGCTCCTGACGCACACTTCTTTGAAGAGAAGATATGTTTGCATTCTTTTAATTGTGAGAAAGAACTGTCATCTCTGTCTTGTCATGGAGCACAGTTTAAACTTTTGACTAAAGGGTGTTATTTCATGTCTAGAGGGCTCTAATAATGTTAAAAAACGTATTTAGAAGGTCGGAAACAGGTTTTCAATGCTCTAACTGCGAAAATATTAGATTTATAAATAAAGAATCCTACTTCGTGGAAATTCATTTATCTGTCTGGAGCGCATTAACCACGATAAACGAGGGTTTACTGTATAACTGTGCGGAGAATATTTAGAAACAGTGTGGGAGAGTTTCTAAGGGCTTAAAATATATAAAAATAACGATACAAACATGGCTTCTACTTCGCGGATTTTCACCTATCGCGGGGGGTTCTGGAACGCAACCCCCACGATCGAGGAGGGATTACTGTACTGGTATACCACGCAACCCTACATTTCATCGAAGGCATATGAAGGGACTACCTGTTTGTGGACTACTTATACTTATCGGAATTATTCATTTAACAATATTTCAACAAAAAATACTTGCAATTTGCACGTTGTAGGCCTAAAACCGGATGACTTGATGTGTGGATTACGCAACAAGAGCAACGTGAGATTTTTCTCATTGGACCATAAAATGTCCACGTGGAGATTTATTTCCAGCTCCTGATCACCTAAAAGGCTGAGGCGCCAGACTATAAAGCCCAAGGCTGCAAGCTCAGCTCCCACGGTAGAAACATGCAATCGAATGCAATGAGCCCTCGTAATGTGTAAGGCAAACTGGATGAAAGCATCCACTAACACAAGTGTGTAAAGTACCTAAATGCTCTCATTGAGTGCCTGGGCGTTTAATGCTCGTGGGCTTGTGTTCGGCCAAATGGAATGAGTAGAAGAGCTGGAAGCAAAATGAAGCGTTTGCCAAAGCCAACAAACAGGTGGTGCACAGTGCCTCCATTTTTACACTCCATTGAGCGACATTCTCTACGAGAAGTACAAAATGACGGCAGACTGATGTCTCTCTGAACATATGCTAAGGTTTCCCTGAATCCCCGAGGAACAACAGAACCGCAGTGCTGCCAGAGGACAGTGTGGAGATCATAGCAGAGGTGAGGTGCTGCCTGAATCACCACAGAGAGAGCATCACGAGACAAAAGGACACCGAAACTGGGGAAACTGGGCACGATGGAACACGAGTTTAATGGGTTTAGCGTATGGTCACATTTTTAAAGTTTTTTTTCTTTTTCCATCTGAGGGACTGTATAGGCTGCACAAAATGTTTCTTTGATGTTTTTTTATTAATAAAACACGAATGTGAGTGGAACGGTTTGTGTTTTTTAAATGTACCAGTTCTTCTTTATTCCATGACTAGGGGGCTTTGCCCCCTGCTCACGTCGCTCGTCATAAACGGCGAGAATAAAGTGGGAATGTGGAGAATAAAATCAAGGTGTCGACTTTAATCTTGGGCGGCACGGTGGCGCTGCTGCCTCGCAGTTAGGAGACCCGGGTTTGCTTCCTGGGTCCTCCCTGCGTGGAGTTTGCATGTTCTCCCCGTGTCTGCGTGGGTTTCCTCCCACAGTCCAAAGACATGCAGGTTAGGTGGATTGGTGATTCTAAATTGTCCCTAGTGTGTGCTTGGTGTGTGGGTGTGTGTGCCCTGCGGTGGGCTGGCGCCCTGCCCGGGGTTTGTTTCCTGCCTTGTGCCCTGTGTTGGCTGGGATTGGCTCCCGCAGACCCCCGTGACCCTGTTTTAGGATATAGCGGGTTGGATAATAGATGGATGGATAGACTTTAATCTTGTCTTAAATGGTGAGACTAAAGTGGGAATGTGGAGAATAAACTCAACGTGTCGACTTTATTCTCGACATATAATTGTTTTTTCTTCACTGTGTCCGTATTTTGTTTTTTTTGTTTTTACTTTATTTGAATATTTTTAAAGTGCGCCTTTCTCTCGTGCACTGACAGTTACACCTTAGTGCAATGATGACGGACTGATTGAATAGGCTGCACAAAATGTTTCACAGTTTTTTGTTAATAAGTGCATTCTTTAAAAAAAACTGCTTGACAGAATTCTGGGGCACGGAGACATTTTATAAGACTTTTGTCTATTGAAGAAATTCAAAGGGATCTTCTTTGACTGATACTTCAGACTTCGTGGACAGATATTCAACATTACCATCCAGACATGGACAGCGGCTCGGCTCTGGAGATTCAAGACTCCCAGTTGAAACTGCAAACATCGTCGCTGCAACGGGAATTCCATAGACAACAACCTTTTGTGATTCAGTGCTTTTTGCACATTTGATTCAATATAAATATTATAGAACTACACAGCTTATTTAAGTTTGTTTTACAAGGTATGTACAGTCATATGAAAAAGTCTGGGAACTCCTCTCAGCCTGCATAATAATTGACTCTCCTTTCAACAAACAAGATAACAGTGGTGTGTCTTTCATTTCCTAAAACATCTGAGTACTGCGGTGTTTTCCGAACAAAGATTTTTAGTGAAGCCGTATTTAGTTGTATGAAATTAAATCAAATGTGAAAAACTGACTGTGCACAAATGTGGGTCCCCTTGTCATTGTGCTGATTTGAATGCCTGTCACTGCTCAATGCTGATTACTTGGTATGATGAGCTTGTTAAGCCTTGAACTTCATAGACAGGAGTATCCAGTCATGAGTGGTCAAAGGTATTTAAGGTAGTCAATTACAAGTTGTGCTTCCTTCCCTTTGACTCTCCTCTGAAGAGTGACAGACAGCATGGGATCCTCAAAGCAACTCTCCAAAGATCTGAAAACAAAGATTGTTGAGTCTCATGGTTTAGGGAAGGCTACAAAAAGCCATCTCAGAGGTTTAAACTGTCAGTTTCAACTGTAAGGAATGGAATCAGGAAATGGAAGGCCACAGGCACAGTTGCTGTTAAACCAACACAGCAGGTCTGGCAGGCCAAGAAAAATACAGGAGCGACATATGAGCAGGATTATGAGAATGGTGACAGACAACCCACAGATCACCTCCAAAGACCTGCAAGAACATCTCGCTGGAGATGGTGTATCTGTACATCGTTCTACAATTCAGTGCAATTTACACAAAGAACATCAGTATGGCAGGGTGAT